>NC_138230.1:2827728-2837728 GCF_964197995.2 Scardinius erythrophthalmus | reverse complement strand
ATGCACAGATGAGATCAGTGATTGTGTGAACTCACTCTGTAGTTTCGGCAGGCGGGGTTCAGCGCGTTGGTTCCACAGGCAAACAGAGTCTCGTCGTTACGAGGCACGAGAACTTTGATATAATTATAGCATTCATCCTGAAAGCAAACAGAGGATGAATGATTGAGAGTCACACAATCCCATCATCAGATCCTCTGAGTGAAACACATCTGCTGAATGTCTCTGCATGTTTGTGGTCCAGCACAGAGTAAATTCAGTGGCTCTTCTGAGTGTGTGACACTTTCCCACAGGGACATATCTTTACTCCAGCTGTGTGTGGCTGCACTCTTCCTCTGATCTCAGACCTGCTGTAGTGAGACACTCACACTGTTTCTGCCTCTCACGGTGCACTTCGACACGTCTGTGGATCTCCACGTCAGGATCTGAAACAGCAGATTACTGTAAGACCTCACGTATGACGGTTACACCTGCGTGTGTGTGAGAGAGTGTGTGTGTGTGTGTGTGTGTGTGTGTGTGTGTGTGTGTGTGTGTGTGTGTGTGTGAGAGAGAGTGTGTGTGTGTGTGTGTGTGTGTGTGTGAGTGTGTGAGAGAGAGAGAGAGAGAGTGTGTGTGTGTGTGAAAGAGAGAGAGAGAGAGAGAGTGTGTGTGTGTGAGTGTGTGAGAGAGAGAGAGAGAGAGAGAGAAAGAGAGTGTGTGTGTGTGTGTGAGAGAGAGAGAGAGAGAGAGAGAGAGAGAGAGAGAGAGAGAGAGAGAGAGAGAGAGAGTGTGTGTGTGTGTGTGTGTGTGTGTGTGTGTGTGTGTGTGTGTGTGTGTGTGTGTGTGTGTGTGTGTACCTGTTGTGGGATGATTTTGTCCACTGATGCAGTGAGATTCACAACAAACACATGGTCTCTAAACAGGAGGAAACACAAGAAAACGTCACACTGTGTAGATCAGCTGGTTTCAGTGACATCATACATTTAACAAAATATACCAATGAAAAATCTAAAGCTAAATTCACCAAGGGTGTAAAATGGTGATTTGACTTCATCACTGTACTCAAGTATTACTTTGAGGGATTTGTACTTTACAGTGTAATTTAAATGGAATAACTTGTGCTTTTACATTTCCAAAGAAAATAAAGAGTACTTTTTATTCCTTACAATTTTATTTTGACTAGAAAAGTAAAATACCATTTTAACATCGAAGCAGAACTTTTACGAGCTCTGAGGGTAAGAGATATCTCCTCCTGAAGACAATATGACTAAAGGTTAACACTGAGATTGATTGGTCAGGAGTAACAGCCCAGTACAGTTTTACCCATCAGAAACTGTGAGGAAGTGAAGCGCTGTAGCTCCGCCCATGTAGCAGTGCTTCGCCTTCTGAGAATATAGTTCCCAGTGTGTACACGGTTGGAAGATGGCTGTGTGTCATGTGACCTTGTTATTTGTCAAGCTGTGACTGTACACATCACAACATGTAAATAGGAAAATGCTGGTGTTATTTTGTCACATATTGGGAGCAGTATGCTAGCTGGAGCTCTTTACCTCCAGTGTTTGTGCTAAGCTAGGCTAGCGGTGGGTGCGCCAGACAGAGTTACAGCACGGAGATGAGAAGGGTATGTGTGGACTTATCTAACTCTGGGGGATACGGGTATAAGCTAAAGTCCCAAAGTCAGTGTGTTGCTTTAAGCATAATTCGAGTAGTGTTTCCAGCACTGCATGTGTTTCAGTGCACAGATTTCTCTTCAGTGATGAAAGACCTGGCAGCGATGTACAGCATATGCTGGATCCTGATCATCCGCTGATAGTCCAGCCCGAGACGCTCCGAGTTATTGTGTGACATCAGACCCCGGAAACTGGGATACAGGAGTGAGTCTGTGGAGCACAGCAACACTTCAGGCAATCAACCCTCAAACCATCCGTTTCTGTGAGGCTTTCAATCTCACAACTGCTGCTTATATGTAGTTTACTTCATGTTGATGTTTAAATCAAATGTTATTCAGCCGAATAAAGTCGCTATATCAGTACAATTACTGTACAATTTTGGGTAAAAGAAAAAATACTGCTCATTTGTCAGAAACAGCTCAGTAATTTTTTGCAGAAATGTGCCATCAAAAGTTAGGAGAGTTAAAAAAGAGACATTTTGCTTTTTGAGACACTATTTTAAAAAGTTACAACAAAACAGCATTAAAAATGTTGGCAAAGAAAACAAACATTTTGCAGAAAATCGTTTGGATGGAGAACAGAATCTGATCAGGGATTTGGACCAGCACAATGAACTCCAGTCAGTCATGTGACTCACCTTCCAGTCCCACCACACTGATTGGCTGCAGATCCCTGGGGAAGGGCGTGGCAGTGATGAGTGGGAGGAGCCAGGCTAAAGAGACCATCGCCATGACGACAGAGTGACAGCATGTCCTGTCAGTCATCTGCAGAGTTAGAATGAGGAAACCATTATAAAAACACAAAGACAATGAATAGATGACTTTAAATTGCAATCATAATCATACAGCACATAAACACTCTAGAGTTACTTCTAGCACATACACACTCCAGAGTTACTTCTTTTAAAGCACAAACTCATGACTCTAAATCATCATGACGTTAAAATAATCATCACTGATGTGCAGAGTCACATTCTTCTTCATTACTTTTACATTTTACACAATACATTTTAATGTGAGAAAGACTTTAATCTGAACTTTAGCTCTGGTTATAATGTTTTTAGTTTAAAGCATATTTATTTATTAATTTATATATATTATGTTTTCAAAACCAGTTTTTAATGAACAATTTCATACTCTTATTAGACAAAAGACATTTCAACAGTCAAAGATCACATCAAAAACACAAATATGAACAGAAGAAATGATCTAATAAACATGTATTTTTGAGCTCTGTTAAGCCTCCGGGGCAAATGTCAAATTGGACTGTAATTCTGGGATCAGCTTGTTTTTATTTTGGAGTATATGTTTGAGATTAAGGTCAGACAAACATTAGTGTCTAAGGTCAGCGTTAACATGAGCTGCTGTATTTATCTACACTAATGTGTCCTGCGATACACTCACACAATACAGCAGGATTAAACACACAAAATAAACCTTTACATTTAAATTTTCTTACTATTTAAATTCTTTGTATAACCGTATCCACTGTGCATCTGACTGATTGCACTGTATTCCTCCTTCTGATTCTGAACTGAACTCAACTGGCACTGAGAATTGGGTAAGAGACAAACATAAATGACTACATTGTGGAAGTTGAGAGATGAACCCCTGCTAATGACCTGGGTTGTGGTGAGTTAAACTAGAGGTTCTGTGGGGTTTGGACCACGCCCGCCAATAAGGGGGGACAAACAGGTCTGTTGTCAGGGGCCCAGGGTAGGGGAGGGTGGGGTAGGGTAGGTAGTGTGGGGGGGTGGGGGGGATTATGAAAATAATAAAAAATAAAAAATTATGGAATCATTTTTTAAAAACATTTAAAATAGGCCTATTTGTGGAAAAAAATGTAATATTTGAGTTACATAAAAGCTTTTTATTTGTTTTCTTCCTAACTGTCCTTGAAATAGTGGTCAAGACTCAGTGTGATCCCCATGGGGAAATCGCACAGTAAAACAAGGAGCTGTGGAACATATGATACACCGATGTTTTGCCAGATGAGAAGTTTATCTATGTATCATCCTTTTACTCTACTTATTTTTATAATTGTATCTCTTTTATATCTCTTTTAATACCTTTTATAACTGTTTAATTTCCCTTGCTTTTATTGGACATTTTGGAAGATTGCCTTTCTGTGTAAAGCACTTTGAATTACCGTAGTGTGTGAAATGTGCTGCATAAATAAATGTGCCTTGCATGCTCCTGGTTATCATCTTCCTGAAGTTTAAAAGACCATTAATGTTCAGTAATATTGTAGATCTGACTGCACTGACGCTACTGGATGTGATTGAGCTGAATAGAGCACAACAGTCGGTTCTGGAAGTGAAATCTCCATTCATTTCCTCCACAGGGAAATCAATTTTAATATAATATTCAATGTTTAATATTTAATTTTATAATATTTAATATTTAAATACAACGCTCATAAACCGTTCAAGACAGCACTACTGTGAGCTACGACGTTGTTAATCGATGCTATTCACTTCTGGTGAAGGTGTCAGCATGAATTATTTCAACTTAGTTTTATAATAATCGTGGTTAACAGCAGAAGTCGTGGAGAAAAACTACATTACCCATGATGCAGTACAGCAATGTCCACCAATCAGAGTCGAGATGAGCACAACTGCCAATATATCTCATTAGCTCCGCCCACTCCCATGAAGCACTGCCAATGACTAAATCAAGTCGACTTAAATATTTGAATATATATGCATATTTTGTATTAAACTTAAAATGTTTTTATCACACTCAATATTTTTAAAATGAGCCGTTTTATATTTATTGTTTTTCGATTGTGCTGTTTGCAAAGTATCTTTGTGATTTTCAAATAAATATTTTGCTTCAAAACAAAGTTTAATGTTATGATGCTCTTTGTAGCTGATTGGCTTGATTCATGGCTTGTAACACTTTAATAAAAACAAATGTTTTGGTAGAAATTAAAGGGAAATAAATAATACTTCCAGAACCAGCGCCGCTTAAAAAGTGGAGAGCCTATACAACAAAACTATATATCGGCAGCCTGGATGACCTATGATCCCACACCAGTCCGTGACCATGTTTAAAAGCGGACCCGACCTGAGGCTAATCTGCCCGAAGCTTTGAGTGTGTCAGTGGGAGACACTTTAGCTAATTAATGGCTAATCAGAGCTAATCTTCCATTAGTCAGATCAACCGGGACACGCGAGTCGGGGGTCTAATCTGGATCTTTTTATGTACAGGCTTATTCAATTATAAAGTTTTATATACTAGAAGTTAAAGCGCTTGGTTTTCTGCATTCTCCTTTAATTAAATTGCTTCACAGGCCTGTAATTAACAGTCACATTCAGGCTCATTAATCAGCGCAGAGAGACAATTATGTAGATTACCAAATACAACATATCAAAGCAAGTGTCATTATTGTGGAGCGATAACATACACACTTCACAACCACTGAACCGCCTCAGTATTTATCATTCCCTCTGTGTGTTCAAACAGTTGTTTTCAGCGAAACACAGTCACAACCAGATCAACACGACCAAAAACACAGAAACCACATCCAAAAACACCACAACACACACACCACACACACACCACAGAGTGTTAGAGCGGCAAAGAACACACAGAGACGAGAAAACATCATTACAAAAGCAGTGTTTGCATAACAGAGCAAGAGCTGGCCTATAAAAAGCCTTTTATACACATTTCTCACATCTTCTTTCCTGAACCATCACATGCTGCTAATGCTATAGTCTCATAAAGCACTCGCTGCAGATGTGATGTGTTTGGGCTCGTGTGTAGCTCACTCTTCCTGGCAAGATCTCCGTCAGATCTGATGTGAACGTTTGACAAACGAGTGTTCCTGAGTTCCTCTGACGAATGCCTGCAACCTCTCTGACTTATATTACAGTCTAAAGGCCAAGGATGATAACAATATAGTTCTATAGTCGTTCTGAAGATAAAAGAACAGCAGTCCACAGCTCAACTATAACTACAGGTTCACCCCGTCCACTTCATGTGTTTTCAGTGATGGGATAGCTATCCGATGGTGAAGAGGCCTGGTGTAAACGCCCTCCGAAACACATTCCAGACAGATCTGAATCCGATCGCTCAAACCACATCAGGAGGAGGTCTGAGACGCTTTCCAGACGAAACTGGACAAACTAGGGCTGCACCCGAATATTCGTTCGGTGGGTTGGTATTCGATTTGAAAATTTGACATTCGAATATTCGTTTTCTTTTGCACACCTGCCATCCCCCTTGAAGCGCTTTAATATGTTCAACACTATAAAATCTGACGAAATACAATACTCTTTTTTACAATTATCTTATACAGCCTATCCATTTTTAATAGGATGGACAGTTGAAGGAACCCAACCTCGTTATACTTAATAAATATATTTGCATCTTCTTGGCCTACTGAAGTGTTCCTGCAACGGGAGTGTTCTCTGGCTAGAGCATATGAGCCCTGCCCGCATGAGGCGCGCTGCTTCCCGCTCGCGCTGTTCTGTAGTTTATTAAGTGTTTATTAATTCTGAACGTGTCGCTCTATATTACACCACATGCGACACTGCACTCCCCTGTGAAGTCGACTGGATGAACGGTTCTCGAAATAATCAAAATGCAAACGGACAGACAGACACATAGAGATTCCTGCCTTTATTAGAGAGAAGAATATGGTCAGCCTCCTCTCTCCGAAGCTTCCAATATTCCATGTTCATTACTACCGAAGCTCAAAAAATGGTACTCGGACCAGCCCTAGTGTAAACGCATCTGGTTGTTGAAACCACATATGTAAATTTCACTCCTCACAACAATGCTAAAAAATAAACGTGTGAGAGCGTGTGATAGGCTATATGTCATGATATAGCCAGATATAACAACGCTACTGCAAGAGCTGAGCATCTAGCCTATTCATCAAGACAACGCGCAAACTATCGCAAATCACAGTGAAAGTAAGCTACAGGCGCTAACACACAATCATCTTCATTAAAACGTGCACTCCATTAAATCTGCATATCGCGCGGAAATTGAAGATCGGATTTATATCCGTTTTGCGAAAACACATTTATGTGACATTATAAAAATAATGACAGCCAATCAGAATCCACATAACATCCACGCATTTAAAGCGACAGATGACAGAACCGCAGCGCTTATAATAACCAGAACGATATCATCTGCTGGTGTGGGCGCTAATTAGGGGCGTAACGGTTCACAAAATTCACGGTTCGGTTCGATGCAACACAGTGGTGTCACGGTTCGGTGCGCTTTCGATACAGCAAAAAAAAAGAAATGCCAGAGAAGTATCTTTAATTTTTAAAGTAAAGTATGATCTTTTTTTACTTTGAACAATGATGGAGCTATACTTGAAAGCATTTTACTATTCATGCCAAACTTCCATGGTTACAGTGAGTGTTACTAGAGTAAATCCATGGTGAATGTTGCTGATCTGTGGACTCAAAGCCTTAACTAGTTCATTCATGGCTCAATGTTTCTCCTGGTTTCCACGTCAGCGCTGTTTGATCTAATAGAGATCTACGGTAGAGATCTCTACCGTATATAGAGATCAGTAATAGAGATCAGTTTTTGCATTCCCTGGAAACATGATGCCAAGCATCTCTTATTTTTATAAAATGGGATGTACATTTTAAAACAATAGCTTTTGAGACTGAAACAGCAAAATGCAAATGAAGAACTCCAAATATGAATAAAATATGTGAGTATTGATATTTTCCTCCACTGTATTTTAATAATTTTAGACTATGTTTAGAATTAATTTAATTTACAGTAAATGCATTATTATTATTAATAATAATAATGCTTATGGAAAACACTGAGGGTGGGGATCTTTAGGCACTTCACAATCCCATTCTAAAACTATTCTTGATCTACATTTCTTTTAAATAATGAATGAGTTTACCAACATTGAATATCTAATTTATCTGTGCATTTTTATTACTTTTTAAAATACTTACAAATTAATAATACATCAAAATAATGGTATGTTTAGAGTTATTACTACATATAGCTTATATAAAGAATCACATTACAAGTACGAAACACAAAGTGCACTGAAAGTTTTCCAGTCAATCACAGTGAGGGATTTCTCTCTTTTTCTCAGCATAATTGCATTTTGATGATTATCAATTCATAATCAGTAATATTAAAAAAAAGAGTATCATGAAACATCAGAGAATAGTTTTTTCAGCCATTCCTCAAAAATACCGGTACGAAAATACAGATTCTGCATTAAAAACTTCACTTTGAGAATCATGAAATAATTCAGACATTCCTTTTGACTTCAAATTGAAGTAAATAATAAACACACAGTGTGTGTCGGGTGCACAGTAACACACTCATGCTCTTAAAGCAGCAGATGAACAGCGCTTGTGGTGGTGTTTAGAGACGCTAGATCCACACTCTCGCCTCAGTTATGAGAGACTCTACAGGACTCTGAGATATAATAAACACTTTGGGAATGTTCTTCAGTCCTGCTATTTTCCAGGAACACTTCAGTCGGAGCGGCTGGAAATGTCCTCTGTTCTGAACCTTTGTTTCCTGATCCTCAAAGTGAGAGTTAATGAAGGTGATGCTGCTTGTGTGCTTTAGTTTGTTCATGTTTTACTGTGATTAGAGAAAAGCTTTAGAGCGTAGTGGAGCGCGGCGCTATCAGCAGTCAAGGTCATGGGTTTGACTCCCAGGGAATGCAGGAACTGATAACAGGCCTGTGCAGCGAACAGAGCGGCTATATTTCCCAGCACTCTCTAAAATACACCTGGATTTGTTGCACGGACACTAAAAAGCAGCTTGTCCTTGTCAACAGTCGGTGTGAAATTGCACAACACAATTTCATCTAAAATCATTTGAACACACATCACATCTTAAAGCAACACTAAGGAACTTCCCCTCTTCGGTCCCCCTACAGGTTGGAAGCGGAATTGTCCATTACCGCTGTCGTAAATAATGTCGCTTTGGCAAACTTGCATAGCGCGGTTATAGCAGATGTAGGGCCGCCAAGCGAATCCAGAAGTGCCGTTCACCCTGTTACGACTTGATGAACCACTGATACGATTTTGGAAACATTATTTTAAGGTAAAAAATGTTCCTTAGTGTAGCTTTAAATGTATTTTCCAAAGTCATTCCTGTCTAAAGCCCTATTCACACGGTTATTGTTTCTCATGTGGATGTCCGTAAAAACACATTAGCAATGCTCAGTGATAAACTCATGGTGAGTGTTTGACAGTGAAGAGCGAGTTTTTGAACACGGAATTTGTCTGTATTGTATTTTATCTCAAAATGATGTGTGTAATTTTAAAAATGTGAAAATTAGCAGAAATAAGTGAATCCAGCCTCTTATTTACATGAGGTAAACACAGATCTGCTGGGTTTATTTTGTATGTATATAATTGCTGCCATAATAACGGCCCATTTCAAATGTTTATGTGCTTTTCTTCTCGTTATCTTTTGAGCGGTGATGAAATATTGCACTTCAGTAACACAAGTGTAGGCTAGATCTTTGAAATGCATACGAATTATTTGCGAAGCGCAACAGTTACTGTACGGTGCTCCGCAGGGGTCAAACATGATTCACACAGTGAATTTATAAGTGACCTCTTCTTGTAAACTCAGAGATGTGGATTCAGACGGCAGTTAAATCACCTCACGATCTTGTGTTTGGGAAAAAACAGCAGGTAATTCGGCTGGGGATTTGTGGTGGGAGAAAAACACTGACTTTCTGGATTCAGACGGCAATAAAATCACAGACTAACCCTGTAAATGATGAATATACTGTACGACCCCTATGGGAAACAATTACTGTCCGAATACGGCTTTAGTAGCAGTTCAGCTACTCGAAACTCTCTCTGTCTGAACCCATGTGACACATCTCAACTACACACACACACACACACACACACACACACACACACACACACACACACACACACACTTACACTGAATTAATTTCTTGATAACTTCAGCGAATGCTTATTCATCCATAGATGTATGTAGATCACAGTCCCATCATGCAGCGTTCAGTCAGTGAGAGTGAACACTTTTCTCAGAGCTGTGCGTGTGTGTGTGTAACGTCTCTCTGACGGCTCTCACGCTCTCAGTAAAAATACTCGGCACCTTTGACATAAAGCAGCTGTTTTGCTTCCCGTCAAGACCTCAGAAGCGTCTCTCTCGTTTCCTTCTCCTTCATCAGCCGCTCTCGGACACAGCCACATCATCGAGCGTCCCGTATCTCCTCACACACACACAGACGTGTTGCTCGTCCATCATCAGCGCTGTGTCTAACTGTTGGTCTGAGTAAACATGCTATGCCGTAACTATTAGAGGTTGTTGACAGAACGTGTTTTTGCATCCACAGCGCAGCTTTTT
>NC_138230.1:2672728-2822728 GCF_964197995.2 Scardinius erythrophthalmus | reverse complement strand
AAGTTTTTCAGTGGACTGGAGAGGTTGAGTTTCGCATACTTGTATCTTGTTAGATGTATAAACACATGTAGATTATGCTTGTTCATATGTTTATGCAGAATCAGTGTAAGGGAATGGCTCCCTCTCGTGGCAGTGCAATAATAATACAACACTTTTAACACAGTTTATGTGTGTGCTGCCCTCTACAGGACACTGCAATTCTGTTACAGTTTTTTTCGATTGCTAAACGACAGTGGGCACAACTGGAGTCACATGTGCAAAACTCTAACTACAGTCTGCACAGCAGCAGTTCATGTGGACCAAACTCTAGTTAGTTTTTCATTGCTTGAACACAGTTTTCAAAACTCTACACACTTATCCCATGACTTTAACCACAACCTGCACAACACTGTGGATTTACAGCACTTTGTTCAAATGCTAACACACTGCTGTCAAAACTGTGAACCACACATTCAAAACAGAATAGATTTCAGCCTTGTGCCTTTCAAACACTACTGATTGCAATTTCAGCTGAAAGGCTCCCATTCACAAAATAAATATATTTGAAATATATTTTTGGAATATATGCAAATATTCGAAATTGGCCCAATAAATATATTTTAGTTACAGTAAATATATGTAAATATATTTCACACTTACAGTAACATCATATATTTTTGTTATATTTCAGAATATATTTCAAAATGATAAATATAAGTGACCAACAATGCAAATATATTTCAATGTATTTGGAATATATGCCACATACATTTTTTACACTTTACTGAAAAATATATTTCAATATATTTTTTTTCTGTATGGGTGGAGGTGGAAAGTGTTTGGTCACCACCCACATGACCAAATGTCTCTTTTGGAAGCCATGCGTTCCGGATGTGAGGATACGAGTCCAGAGGACTGCCAGGGATGGATAAGGCACTCCAGAAGGTTCTTCCCCAGGTGCATGGCAAGAGAGAACATTAGATGTGATGTTGATGAGAACCTGTGGCCTGATGCTAGAGAGAGCAGGATTAGCCCCTCAATTATTTGTTCGAATTACAGTATGTACTTTTAGTTTCTACCTTTTTTTTCTCATTACTGTAATTCCGTAAATTACTACAGAATATTGAAGCAAACTGCAAATTTTCATTTTCCTTAAATAATTGTTATGTTCTAAAAATTTGAATAAATCATGTGAAAGAATGTCACTCTTTTCTTTGAAGAAAATATTACTTTGTATGAAGTCACTGAAATTGTTCAAACTGTAAAGATGAAAAGTTTATATTTTCTGTATTGGTGTTTGATGCTAGTGTTTTTCCTCTCAGTGTGTTCTGAGTGACAGTGTGTGTTATCTCAGTGAGGGTTGTGTATAGTGTTTGGCTGCACTGAGCCTGTTTTGAGCCGTGTGTTAAGAGTTGTGTTGCTCTGAGTGAGTTTTGCAGGTGATGTGAACTGTTTAGCTCAGGTGACTGTTGGTAGTGCAGACTGTAGTTAGAGTTTTGCACATGTAGCTCCAGTTGTGCCCACTGTCGTTTAGCAATCGAAAAAAACTGTAATATTGCACATTTCACACACAGGGTGATTCACAATGCTTTATATAAAATAATTTAAGAAGAACAGAAAAGCAATAAATCCTCCATATTCCTGTCGCTGTAACAGTGGCGGCAGAAACACCAGATTACGGCCTTGAATCAATGTAATGTAAGCGGCTTCGGATTAAATCATTTGCCAAATGCATGTAAACAATATATTAAGTAAATAATATAATTTTCAATAAAAAATGCAATGTAAAATAACCTCTGCAAGGTTATGGTGTGGGTTTTAGTTTATAGTATTTATAATTAGCTGTACACATTTAAAAAAAAGGGTTAAATGGTTCATCTTAAATTCAGTTGTATCAAATTTATAAAACAAAGTCCTCAATTCTATAAGAATAATTATATAATAATAATAATTTTAAGAGGTTTTAAAGTTCTAGCCTCGCGCTTTACGAGCAGAACAAATACATGAATACATATCCCGTTATTGTTGAATTATGACAATGTTTACCTTACTGTGTTTATATCATAATTTTGATTTGTCGCATTTCTAAAAAACTCACCTGTTATTGACAGGGTATAATACCCCATATTTCTGCTGTTACACTAGCGCCACCTGCTGACGGAGGGTCAAACTGCTTTTTCATCAAAAAAAAAAAGAAAAAAAAAAGAAAGAAAATGTGCAAATGGCACCCATTCAGTCAGTACTTAGTAAAACTTCTAAATGTTTCTTCTGTCTTGCTAAAAGTCTTATATCCTCCCCTCTTCCACAGAATCCTCTAGTTCAGCAGTAGTCTGAGGGGGTTTGCACACAGATCATGTTTTCCTCATTCCACTGCATGTGTTGAGCTAAATGTCTGTCAGAGTAAACTCTGCTCTAGTGTTTCCTCTGTTAAACTGAATCAGCAGCTTTAGCTTGTAAAGAGTTTGAACTGCACGTCTAAGAACACTACGGTAAGATTTGTTCATTTGTTCATTGCTGCTAGTTTTTCGAGCTAGCATCATTTGGAGATTTACACATTTAATGAATTAGCCTAATCAATCAAAAACTTACTTTAATCAGACTTTCTTCTAGATCTGCTGTACAGCCGAAACAAACTTTGTTAGTTATTTTCTTGTTATCACTGTAAAGCTGCTTTGAAACAATCTATACTGTAAAGCGCTAAATAAATAAAGGAGACTTTACTTGAGTTACTGTCTGTGGACACCTTTAGTCTTTGAGCTGTTTTTTTTTTTATTTTTTTTTATTTTTTTTATTTATTTATTTTTTTTATTGCACTTCAAACAAGACAATGTCAATGTACAGTCAGAATTGCAATATATACAAAATGGAGAAAACAAAAAACAAATAAACAAAACAAAAGAACATACAGCCAGGGGGGGAGGCTAAACATTACATAAAAATATCAAAGGATTCACAAACCAAAATAGTTTTAATTGCTTTCTTATTGTGGGAATGAAAGATAGTTTTGGTATACAATTGCATTTCTTTTTCAAGAACCAAAAATAAAGGTTTGGTTTTACTGTACTTACATTTATGTATATGGAATTTAGCAAAAATTTAAATTAAATTTATAATATAGTACTCTTTCCTTTTATTTGAGGGACTATTACAGGGTTCCCACTCTAAACCAAATGTCAAATTCCCTGACTTTTCCCTGACTTTCACTGACTAAAAAGATGAATTTCCATGACCAATAATGAACGGCAAAACAGGCTGCAGTTTTGCGGAGAAACAAGGTGTTTTGTTTTGTAGAAAGCCTTTCTTTAAAGTGAATTTCGTTTTGAATAAATTGTATCTTAATTTGAATACATTCTTCATCAACCAATTGCCTGTATTTAATAAATGAGAAGCAAATATATAGCAGACAATATAAACATGGAGGCGCACCGCGATCACTTGCATTGGACGTGAACTGGAGCGCATCTCATCATAAATTAACCGAAACTCGGTGTATGCCTCACATACATGAGAAATACATCTGAAGATAGCTTGAAATGTCTTTAAACGAAACAATTCAAAACGAAAAGAAATAGGCTACTCCCTGATTATGTAATCCATGATGTGGGACCTGATATTCATTTAGCCTATGTGATATTCATGCTTTTTTTCTTACAGTAAAGCACAGTCCACAGACAACCTCCCTATAATAAGACAAATCTCTGGAGGCATGCTCCAAGCACACTCTCATCTCATCCCTTTTCCCACATTTGTAGTAATGACACTATAACCAAACCGGAAATTGTAACGTGTGCGCACGCGAAACTTTCTCGTGAGCAGTGAGCACGCAAAAGTTTCTCGTGTGCACTTAAAAATTCTGTATTATAATTTTTTTTGCAAAGGTCCCCTCAGGGGCTCC
The DNA here is from genome assembly GCF_964197995.2 of Scardinius erythrophthalmus. Taxonomy (NCBI): domain Eukaryota; kingdom Metazoa; phylum Chordata; class Actinopteri; order Cypriniformes; family Leuciscidae; genus Scardinius; species Scardinius erythrophthalmus. Next base: position 2,818,854 of record NC_138230.1, on the reverse strand, counting down.
GTAGAAAGATGTGTGAAACAGCGCGATAAAAAAATCGGTATAGAAAAATTACATTTTGAAATGGAACCTAAAATTTAAAGCAACAAACTAAATTCCCTGATATTCCATGACTTGGACAAAAAATATATAGAATTCCCTGACTTTCAATGTCTGGAATAGACCTTTTAAAATTCCATGACATTCCAGAAATTCCATGACCCGTGGGAACCCTGCTATTATTAAAACCAAATATAACATTTTCTAAACATAAAGAAAAAGAGGGGTCAATGTTGTCAATTATAAATCTAGACAAATCTTTCCAAGATTTGTTAACATGAGCGCAATGCCAAAACATATGAAATAAAGTTTCAGGCAATGTATTGCAAAAAGAACAATTCAGATCAATATCTTTTTTAAATTTGACAAGAAAATTATTTACTGGGTAGTATCTGTGTAAGATTTTGAAACTTACTTCCTTTACTTTATTTACCAATAAATATTTGTTTGGTAAAGTCCAGATGGCCTTCCATGACAAACCTCCAACCAACCTATTCCAGTAAGTAATACAGTTTGGCCTAGTGACAATGTCTTTTTGAAAAAATGAACGAATGGTTTTATTTACATTTACGACTCCAGGGGCAAAACAAATTTTTCCAATTTCAGTATCAAATAAATTAAAGGAAGAAAGGGGCGCAGTTCTGGATTGGTTATTAGCTCTAAATAATGCCAAGACCCCTGTGGGAATTGCATCCATGACAATCGAAAACTCCCTGGGCGTCACTGGAATTTTATGGAGATTTAGAAACTCAGAGTAAGTTAGCAGCATACCTTCTTGATTTAGTAGTTGATCTACTCGTATTATACCTGCTAAAAACCATCTTTCAAAAAATAAGGTTTTATTTTTAAATAATAAATTGTAATTGTTCCAAATTAAATATCTATGGGGTGAAAAATTATGCTTATATAAAAGGGACCAAGCAAGCAACATTTGTTTGTGAAAGGAAGACAAATTTAGAGGGATTTTCTCAATTTTGTAATTGCAAATCAAGTCTTTGAGCTGTTAATGGAGGAAGTGTTCTTAGCAGTGAAGCAATCAGTGACGCACTTATTAGACAATTAACCTTGTATTAATTATAGTAAAAGTTTAGTGACCATGTTTTTTTTTTTTTGGCGGATTGATTACCTTTTGAATAACCACAGTTTTACTACAAATATTATGGTTAGTGTAGTAAAACCACGGTTAATTTCTGGTTTAACTACAATGACGGTTAACCATGTTTTTTTTTTTTTTTTTGTAAGGGTTTACTGAAGATCTACTCTGGTAAAGACCAAAGAGTCAATATACTAAACACGTTAGTCTTCATTTCTTCTTTTTTTCCTTAATATTCTCATTTTGTATAATTACATACGTGTCATCTGTTGTTTACTGCGGGTAGAAGAATGTAGTCAGATTACATTCCAGGTTTCCTTCGTTCTCTTGGCAGCACAACTTCATTCTGCCTTTTTTCTCACATATTTTCCTTCATAATTCACATCTGCAAGAGTAAATCCAACTTTATAAATTAAAATGTCTCTGGGATGTACAGAATTAACTCCCTGAAATCACTGTGTAATAATAACTTGATGTGCTACTGAAATTATGCACATTTCTTTTTAAATGTAATGTAATTTGTTTTTATTAACATTTTGAAATGGGTAAATACTCTACTTTTAATATAAAGATCCAAGATGTTATGATCTTCTTTGTGCATAACTTAATATTCATGAGATTAAATAACCCAAGCTAATAACGGCCTACCCTAAAAAAATAAAAATGTGCCAACCCATAATCATAAAATCTCTAAATGATAACTATTCAAAACTAGTGAAGTATTAGTCTCTCTCATGAACTAGATGACATGAGCTCAATTTTTCTCACCAAACAGGTTTAGAAACTTTAGCTTTTAGAAGTGAAAGTATTTTCAGAGTTTTACAGTGTCGCCATTTTACAGCAGGGCATAAAACGATTGTTTAAGTCAGAAAACTCGAGCATCAAAGTGTTTAATATTTGTAGTTTCTCTGCAGGAATATCCAGTTGGAGACGGGAAACTCAGTGATGTTGGGAAACTGCGGTAAACTACAGTAACTCAAGGTGAGTGAGCTTTAGTCAGGTGAGCTGATCCAGACTCACTTCCTCATTACAGTAAACATCAAATGCTTTCTTGTACTTTAAATAACTCGTAAAAACCTACATTGTGTACTTAATGAAACATGAATTTCTTGAAATTATTATAATTATCAAATTTTATTTTTGGTGCACACATGCCCTATATGGGCAAATAAAAGTGTAATTATCGGTACTGGAGAAAATTGCTTTTAAAATATCCAACTTTTAAAAGCCACAACTAAAAAAATTGTTAATAGTTTACATATTTAAATTACCTAAAAATAAGTACAGGGAATGTTTTAACATTTTATTTTACTTTAACATCTGTAATGTTAAATGATAAAGGGCAAACAAATAGGGAAATGTTTTTTTTGTAATTTGTAAACAAGCTTGAAAATGTAAGTGTAAACTTCAAGTAAATTGCAAATGAAATGTAAACTTTGTCTCTCTCATCAGTGTTTCCGAGCAGCTCCATGAAGAATGAATGAATCATGGACGACACACACACATTCACAGATGGAGAGTTATCTCCAGGATTCAGGTACTTCAGAATCTTCAAATTATATTACAGTTTTTCTCTGTCGCTTTGGCACAACACATCTCGAAACATTCTCTAAACTGTAAGCTCGATTGTCACGACTGTGTACTGGAACATCAGAGCTCTATGGCATGTCTGCAAAACGTAGTTTCTCACCCAAAACATTTAATTCATGTCACAGTGTCTGGTTGTGTTTCCCCGGGTACCCACTAGATGTCCTCCTTACCCCCACGGTGTCTTGCACTAGGAACTACCTTTCCCACAATTCCAGTCTGTTATTGCACCCAGGTGTTTGTAATCTGTTTACCCAGCTGTCTCTCGTTGTCATCTCGTCTGTTCATGTATTTAAAGCCCTGTTTGTCCCATGTTCTGTGTGGTATCGTTGTTGTTTGTCACACCGCGTTTGGTTTCCCGTGTTCCCTGAGCCTGTTTTATTGTTTACTGTTTTGGATTGCTTCACTGGATTTTGAACCCTGCCTGTTTTGACCATTCTTTGGATTACCCTTTTAATAAACCTCACCTCAATTGCATTTGGATCCTCCTTGCTGTCTTCTTGAGCGGATCGTGACAGAACGATACCACCGATGTATGGATCTAGCAATTTGGGGTTTCGTATCCCTCCTCCTACCACGGAGCGGGAGAGGAGAGAGTGTTTCGAGGGTACCCGTCTGGTCATTTTTCGTGGGACCCGGGGAGCTTGCAGAGGAATGGTGGGTCGAGAGGGAATCCAACACTACCCTCCACCGTGCCCCCTCTTCGAATTCGGGTTGCTGAGGGACGGGTCGGAGCCCCCATCTCGCCGTCGTGGACAGAGAGGGGATAGGAGACGCAAGTCTGCCGGCCGTGAGAATGCTTCACCGCTGCCCAGCCGAGACAATGCATCACCGCTACCCAGCCGAGACAATGCATCACCGCTGCCCAGCCGAGAGAATGCTTCGCCGCTTCTCAGCCGAGAGAATGCATCGCCGCTGCCCAGCCGAGAGAATGCATCGCCGCTGCCCAGCCGAGAGAATGCATCGCCGCTGCCCAGCCGAGAGAATGCATCGCCGCTGCCCAGCCGAGAGAATGCATCGCCGCTGCCCAGCCGAGAGAATGCATCGCCGCTGCCCAGCCGAGAGAATGCATCGCCGCTGCCCAGCCGAGAGAATGCATCGCCGCTGCCCAGCCGAGAGAATGCATCGCCGCTGCCCAGCCGAGAGAATGCATCGCCGCTGCCCAGCCGAGAGAATGCATCGCCGCTGCCCAGCCGAGAGAATGCATCGCCGCTGCCCAGCCGAGAGAATGCATCGCCGCTGCCCAGCCGAGAGAATGCATCGCCGCTGCCCAGGCGAGAGAATGCATCGCCGCTGCCCAGGCGAGAGAATGCATCGCCGCTGCCCAGCCCAGAGAATGCATCGCCGCTGCCCAGCCCAGAGAATGCATCGCCGCTGCCCAGCCCAGAGAATGCATCACCGCTGCCCAGCCCAGAGCTCCATCAGTCATTAATTCTGTCCAGACCTGAACAAGCATCTCACCATCGAAGACGGCGGAGGGGGAGGAAAACCTCGGGCCTCTCCAAGGACCTGGAGGCTGTCCCCAAGCAGTCCGTCATCGTCCCGGAGGTCGTCACCGAGCAGGCCGCCGTTGTCCCCGAGCTGCTCGTCCTACCGCCCCCGCCCACACCTGCCGAGTCTGTGTCTTCGGACAAGATGGCCGCCGCCGAGCCTATTCAAGTCCCGTCTGCCCAGCCAGAGACTGTTCACGTCACGTCTGCCCAGCCAGAGACTGTTCACGTCACGTCTGCCCAGCCAGAGACTGTTCACGTCACGTCTGCTGAGCCGGTGTCTTCGGACAAGATGGCCGCCGCCGAAAGTGTTCCCGTCACGTTTACCGAGCCGGTGTCCATGGACAAGATGGCCGTACAGCCCGTGTCTGAGCCGGTGGTGTCTGTTCCAGAGTCGGTGGTGTCTGTTCCAGTCCCTGAGCCGGCAGTGTATGTTTCTGAGTCGGTGGGTTCTGTTCCAGTCCCTGGGCCGGAGCCAGTCTCTGTTCCTGAGCTGGAGCCGGTGTCTGTTCCTGTTCCTGAGCCAGAGCCGGTGACATCTATTCCTGAGCCCTCAGTGACCGCGACACTGGCCATTATGGCCACAGCCATGTGGTGTGTGTGGGCTACACACACACTTGAGCCGGTGGTGTCTGTTCCTGGGCCGGTGGTGTCTGTTCCTGAGCCGGTGGTGTCTGTTCCTGGGCCGGTGGTGTCTGTTCCTGAGCCGGTGATGTCTGTTTCTGTTCCTGAGCCGGAGCCAGTGTCTGTTCCTGAGCCGGAGCCAGTGTCTGTTCCTGAGCCGGAGCCAGTGTCTGTTCCTGAGCCGGAGCCAGTGTCTGTTCCTGAGCCGGAGCCAGTGTCTGTTCCTGAGCCGGAGCCAGTGTCTGTTCCTGAGCCGGAGCCAGTGTCTGTTCCTGAGCCGGAGCCAGTGTCTGTTCCTGAGCCGGAGCCAGTGTCTGTTCCTGAGCCGGAGCCAGTGTCTGTTCCTGAGCCGGAGCCAGTGTCTGTTCCTGAGCCGGAGCCAGTGTCTGTTCCTGAGCCGGAGCCAGTGTCTGTTCCTGAGCCGGAGCCAGTGTCTGTGTCTGTGTCTGTGTCTGTGTCTGTGTCTGTGTCTGTGTCTGTGTCTGTGTCTGTGTCTGTGTCTGTGTCTGTTCCTGAACCTGAACCTGAGCCAGTGTCTGTGTCTGTGTCTGTGTCTGTTCCTGAACCTGAGCCAGTGTCTGTGTCTGTGTCTGTTCCTGAACCTGAGCCGGTGGTGCCAGTTCCAGTGCCCGAGCCGGTGGTGCCAGTTCCAGTGCCCGAGCCGGTGGTGCCAGTTCCAGTGCCCGAGCCGGTGGTGCCAGTTCCAGTGCCCGAGCCGGTGGTGCCAGTTCCAGTGCCCGAGCCGGTGGTGCCAGTTCCAGTGCCCGAGCCGGTGGTGCCAGTTCCAGTGCCCGAGCCGTTGGTGCCAGTTCCAGTGCCCGAGCCGGTGGTTCCAGTGCCCGAGCCGGTGGTTCCAGTGCCCGAGCCGGTGGTGCCAGTTCCAGTGCCCGAGCCGGTGGTGCCAGTTCCAGTGCCAGAGCCAGTGGTGTCTGTTCCAGTTCCTGAGCCGGTGTCTGTTTCTGTGCCCTGGCCGCCCGAGTGGTCGTCTCCGCCCTGGCCGCCCGAGGGGTCTTCTCCGCCCTGGCCGCCCGAGGGGTCTTCTCCGCCCTGGCCGCCCGAGGGGTCTTCACCGCCCTGGCCGCCCGAGGGGTCTTCTCCGCCCTGGCCGCCCGAGGGGTCTTCTCCGCCCTGGCCGCCCGAGGGGTCTTCACCGCCCTGGCCGCCCGAGGGGTCTTCTCCGCCCTGGCCGCCCGAGGGGTCTTCACCGCCCTGGCCGCCCGAGGGGTCTTCACCGCCCTGGCCGCCCGAGGGGTCTTCTCCGCCCTGGCCGCCCGAGGGGTCTTCTCCGCCCTGGCCGTCCGAGGGGTCTTCTCCGCCCTGGCCGCCCGAGGGGTCTTCTCCGCCCTGGCCGCCCGAGGGGTCTTCTCCGCCCTGGCCGCCCGAGGGGTCTTCTCCGCCCTGGCCGCCCGAGGGGTCTTCTCCGCCCTGGCCGCCCGAGGGGTCTTCACCGCCCTGGCCGCCCGAGGGGTCTTCACCGCCCTGGCCGCCCGAGGGGTCTTCACCGCCCTGGCCGCCCAATGGACTGTCGTCTCCGTCCCGGCCGCCCGAGGGACTGTCGTCTCCGTCCCGGCCGCCCGAGGGACTGTTCGCTTCGCCCCGGCCGCCCGAGGGACTGTTCGCTTCGCCCCGGCCACCGGATGAACTGTTTGCTTCGCACTGTTTCCCCAATGTACTGTCTGTGTCACCCTGGCTTCCTTTGAGTCTGTTACCCCCTGTTTCTGTTTCCCTTCATGGACCTGGCCCCCCGTCCCTCCCCCTGATCCTCCACCTTGCCACCTCCCTCCTGAGTTTTTGTTTTGTTCCGTGTCTGGTCTTGGAGTGTCTGGGAGCCACTCCGTAGAGAGGGGGTCATGTCACAGTGTCTGGTTGTGTTTCCCCGGGTACCCACTAGATGTCCTCCTTACCCCCACGGTGTCTTGCACTAGGAACTACCTTTCCCACAATTCCAGTCTGTTATTGCACCCAGGTGTTTGTAATCTGTTTACCCAGCTGTCTCTCGTTGTCATCTCGTCTGTTCATGTATTTAAAGCCCTGTTTGTCCCATGTTCTGTGTGGTATCGTTGTTGTTTGTCACACCGCGTTTGGTTTCCCGTGTTCCCTGAGCCTGTTTTATTGTTTACTGTTTTGGATTGCTTCACTGGATTTTGAACCCTGCCTGTTTTGACCATTCTTTGGATTACCCTTTTAATAAACCTCACCTCAATTGCATTTGGATCCTCCTTGCTGTCTTCTTGAGCGGATCGTGACAATTCATGCTTCAAAACCTAGTTAATGTGTTAATTGGCCAATGCCACCAAATTAAAAGTGTTTTTGTCATTGTTTGAGCCACTGGTAAAATGTTAAAGTGTGTTTTCACCATGCAAATACTTGTTAAATACAAATGTCATGGTTTTTTTTTTTTTTTTGTTGACTAAATGCTTTCTATACTGTAAAAGAATGTCAGTTTCGTCTGTGTAAATACAGATTCAGAGAGTAGGTAAACATTGACAGGGAAAAGTCAACTCTGTACTACACAAAAAGAAAATTAACATTTGTATTTATCCAGTACATTTAGTTTTGCAGCAATGTGTTACATGTAAACTGAAAATTCTCAGATGCTTGTTAATTTTTACACACTCTATTATGTTTTTCTCTAACACAAACAGTACATATCTTTTTAGTTACATATCTTACTATTGCTCTTCTATGACAAGAATTTTTAGTTTACGTGTAACACATTTATAGAAAACAATGTATGTAAAAATACAAATGCATTTAACCAACACTGATGTAGCTGCTGCTGTTCAGAGTCATGATCGTTCCTCCATGTTCAAAAATGGTGGTGATTGTGCTCTCAGCAAACTCTCACACGATTTAAGAATGTTTAGAAGTTGTGAAGAGTTTGACAGTTTCACTGAGAATCATCTCAAACAGTTTTGATCAACAAGCCGTGTGCATTTAGTCATTATGCAAATTGTAGACTTTAATTTTAGACAAACTGTACTTACCAAAGCACATGCAATTTGCTTAAATCAATAAGAAATTCAAATCTGCTGTGAGCAAAAAGCGAATTGTTCAGAGATCTGGAATTATTGTTTTGAGGAAAAAAAAGTTTCATTTGAGAATTGAGCAAACGCGATTGAGAAAAACTGTAGTGTTATGTATTTTACATATCAGGATGTTCTTGGTGATTGCCAGGGTATCTGAGTGGTTTTCTCATATTCTTGTTCTGATATATATTAGGACCCTGAGGATCTCTGTACACAGAATAACATTATCCTTGTCCAACGTCAACACTCTTCAACATTTCTAAAGCTCTCTTAGACAATATTCTCTATGTGAGGTTTATGTACATGTTAAATCGACTATAATAATTCTTGTCTCTGTTCTATTATCTCTATTCTAATGTCTCTGCTCTATTAATGTCAATTCCACAGGGAGAGGTCAAACCCACCAGAGCCCAGCTGTGTGTCCATGAAGAGTGACGCGTCTATGGACCAGATAATATACCTTAAGGGAGGACAAACACCAGCTGATCTGAGGTATAACATTTCTGTCCGTCTGTTTGGATGGATGGATAGATAGATAGATAGATAGATAGATAGATAGATAGATAGATAGATAGATAGATAGATAGATAGATAGATAGATAGATAGACAGATATAAGGCATCCTTTCTCCTTTATAGACTTGACTCCCAGAATGTTATCTTTCTAGGCCAATAATGGTATTTTCAACCATACATGGAACATTCTTAGACTTGTTCATCATATTGTATCCTTGAGTGGAGGCCCTCCTGTCACGTACCAACACTCTTTACCAGGGCTGCACGATACTGGGAAAATATGCGATATGGGATATTGTTGTTGAGTATGGCGATAACGATATTTCTTGCGTTATAATATTTCCCTAGCCTGGTAATACCAGACTCTGCTACTTCACTTTGCTTCGTAGACAGAGTCTGGAATGGCATAATAGAGAAGTGTTTTCTCTCGCGCGGGGGGGGCGCTTGTCTGAAGTTTAAAATCATTGGTTACCCGTAAGCCAATCACATAACGTTTGGTTATGGCATGTGTTATGCGCATGCTCAGCCGCATCTAACTTCCACTGTAAACACATGTATGATGCAAAAACTAAACCATCGAGCGAAATACCGGAGTGAACATGGCTGTGAACGACTTTTGCAGATTATGTCAGTGGCGCAGATAGGATTTTTTAACTGGGGGGGACCAAGCTGTCAGCAAATGATTTAAACTCAATTTGTTATTTTGCGTAATTTGGGCTTTAACTAGTGCTCAAGTAGTTACTTTGTGTAATTTGGGCTAATGAATTGCACTAAAAGCCATTGGGGGATTCTTATTTGAAATCATGAATAAACAACAATGAACAAAGGTAAACAAAGGCCTACCTGATCACCACTAGCAATGCATGATCAGACTGTTATTTGACTAGTATGCCAATCACCCACCAAAACTTCATGTCTTCAGCAAAGTATGTTTTATTTAAACATTGCTTATCTCAGCATACAAAGTCTATCATTATGAATTCTACTGTCTCTCCTTCCTCATGCTGTCTTTTTCTACTGTGGCTGCCCTCCTGCAGATCCTCACTTGACTGACTAGGGCCTGCTTTACTGTCATCAAAAATCGCCTGCAGGCCAGGAGGACAACATTTTAAATCTTATAATTTCAGTTAACCCTCTATACCTCTATAGAATTTCACAACAATGTGAAATACAACATATTCCTGAGAATTAATGGCTAAAACTACTATTTCAAATGTCTAAGAATAACTCAAAATTTTAAATTTAAGTGTTAATTACAAGTTTGTTGCAATTTATAGATTAGAAATATCTTTCAGATGATGTAGGACATATTAAGAAATGTTTTTCATAGCCCATAATTTAAGAATCTATATCCTCCGTTGCTCCGTTAAGACAGAGGTATTACTTATCGGTTCAAAAAACCGCCCACAAAACCTCTCACAATACAACTTTAACATAGTAGGATGTCCTGTTACTTCATCCTCTACAGCAGGGGTACTCAATTAGAAACCTAAAAGGTCCACTTACCAAATTTTCCTTACGTCCAGGGTCCGGAACAGTGATGGTTCAAAATCCAAAAACAGAACTCCAACAAAAAAGGTGGTAAATCCCCCAAAACGTTCAAACTATGTACAAAAGGTGATGTGGTCTGGCCTTATTAGTGTGAAAAGTGACACCTTTTTTGTGCCACCAGTTCTTTAAACTTGGGCATAAAAGGTGTGAGGGCCAAGCGGAGGCACTGATGTAAGTGTTCATTACTGAGGGTGCTTCTGTATTTGTTTTTCACCATATTCATGGTTGAAAAGGCAGACTCACAACAGTATGTTGAGGGAAACATGGTGAGAATTTGAAGGGACATCTTCTGCAAGGAAGGAACACCTGCTGCAGGGACCATCTTAGTCCAGAAGGTGGTAGGGTCACAGAGAGACTCCTGCAGTGCAAGGTTTTCCTGAAGCTCAATTAGCTCTGATTGAAGAGAAGCAGCACTAGCCCATGGGCAGATTTTCAGGGCTTCAGTTGAAAATTCTGCAATGTTTTTAACAAGGAATGGATTTTCCATGCATAGTAAGACTTGTTTTCCCACAGGGAAATCTCCAAAGCGAGTTTGGAAATTTTCAATCAGCTTGTCCAGGAATTCAGCATGATTGTGATGATGATGTTTTCCTGCTGTTTGATTCAGAAGCTTTGGGAAGTGAAGCAGGTCCTGCTGTAAGTCACACTTGAACAGCTCCAGTTTCTTCTGAAAGGCACAGACAGCTGATGTGAGGTTACACACTGTGTTATTTTTGCCCTGGAGCTTCATGTTCAGATCATTGAGATGGGAGGTGATGTCAGATAGAAATGCAACAATTTCCATTTTTTCTTCATTCTGCATGAATTCCACAAATTGTTTTGCTTTTGCACTCTTCTGATCCAACAGAAAGGTTTCCAAATCTTTCCTCAATGTCCAAAAGCGCTCCAGTACCTTGCCTTTACTAAGCCACCGGACATTGTTGTGGAGGAGCAAATCATCAAATTCGGCATTCACCTCTGTTAGGAATGAGCGCAACAAGCGATGCTGCAGAGCAGATGATGCCCTCAAAAAGTTCACAAGTCTCATTACTGTTGTCATGACCTCTGCATACTTTTCTCCAAGACTGGCACACAAAACCATCTGATGGATTATGCAATGATATGCAATGAGGTCAGGGTGATGAGCTCTCAAACGTGCCACTAATCCCCTCTCTCTTCCAGTCATACATGGAGCTCCATCAGTAGCAATGGAAATAATTTGCTTCAGATCTATCTCTCTGTCCCTCAACATCTGCATCAGTGCTTCATAAATATCATCCCCTCTTGTATGTCCATGGAGGGCTGTGAGGCCTAACACATCTTCACAGAATTCTCCCTTCTCTTCATCAAAAAATCTGACAAACACCAGAAGTTGTGCGTTATCTGTGTTGTCTGTGGATTCATCCAAAGCCACTGAAATGCATTTAGCCTTTTTTATTGCAGACTTCATTTGGTCAAGCAAATCATCAGCAAGGACTTCAGTTCGCTTTACAGCAGTGGAGTCAGACAAAGATATTTGGTTTATTTTTTGTATTATTTCATCTTTTTGAGTTCCCTCAAACAGGGCAATTGCTATTTCATTCATGCATTCCTTCACAATCTCCGAGTCAGAGAATGGTTTCTTGTGCTTTCCTAAGACCCATGCCACTCTTAATGAGGCTTCAGTTGCACGCTCTTGTTGGGTTGCTGATCTAACTATTACACTGCATGTTGCTTGGTATGATGATTGCAGTTGTTTGATTTTTCTGGCCCTTACCTCAGATTTTTGGGGGTAATTGTGGTCAAAGTGTCCATGCTTTGAGTCATAATGACGTTTCACGTTACCACTCTTGACAACGGCGACCGTCTCGTTGCAAATTAAACACATTGGTTTTGTGCTCCCCACCGGCAGCACAAATGCATAACTGTCAGTCCACTCTGTCTTAAATTCGCGATTTTCAGAATCGACTTTTCTCTTCTTGTCAGGTTTTGAGCACGCCATGATTTTCACTAGCAATAAAACAGGTTAACAGGCTACCGTTAGCAGATGGATTAGCGCTTGCGTTGTTGTGAATGACACACACAACCTGCGTGATCCAAAACCCCGAGTGTTTTTTTTTTTTTTTTTTTTTTTACCTTATTTGTATTTTCTATCCTATGTAAGGTGCTTGTCTGTTGTCTGTGAAGACGTTTCATTTGTTGTACCAGGCCAATTATGGTTGTTAATATTGTTCAATAATAAAAAAAATAAAAAAACCTGCGTGATCCACAGACGCTGCGGCCAGCGTTGAGTGAGTTGTCATCGTGATTTCAGTTACAGCGCTGAGTCCTGATTGTGTCTTTGGATTGGACACAGAAGATAGATAAACCACATCTAACGTTAGTAGGAAAACAATATAGGCGTGAAATCACGCAATGAAAACTCGCTTGGATCATGACTAAATTATAATGTTGATTTTGGCTTCGGTCCAAATTGTATTGCGTCTGGGTCCGGATCCGGACCGCGGTCCGCCTATTGAGTACCCCCGCTCTACAGTAAAAGACCTGGGTGTTATATTAGACTGCAACCTGTCTTTTAAAAATCATATTTCATATGTTACAAGAACAGCCTTTTTCCACCTTAGAAACATTGCTAAGCTACGTAATATGCTATCTGTCTCTGATGCAGAAAAGTTAGTTCATGCGTTCATGACCTCGAGACTAGATTACTGTAATGCTTTATTAGCTGGTTGTCCTGCATCCTCAATAAACAAGCTACAGTTAGTCCAAAATGCAGCCGCTAGAGTTCTAACTAGATCAAGAAAATATGATCATATAACACCGATTTTATCATCACTGCATTGGTTACCTATAAAGTTCTGTATTAATTACAAGGTATTGCTACTGACTTATAAAGCCCTAAACGGCTTAGCTCCAGTCTATTTAACGGATCTTCTATCGCCCTATAATCCATCGCGCTCTTTAAGATCACTAAATTCGAGGCTTTTGGTCATACCCAGTGGTGGTAAGTAACGAAGTAAAAATACTTCGTTACTTTACTTAAGTAGTTATTTCGGGGATCTGTACTTTACTTGAGTATGATTTATTTGCATCTACTTTCACTCTTACTCCACTACAATATTAAAGACAAAGTTTACTTTTTACTCCGATACATTTCCCCATGCCCACTCCCAAGTATTTATTACACTGGCTGGCTTTCCAAACCAATGAAAAACGTGGTTTTCTTTTGAAAAAAAAAGAACGCGCGAGGCCGCGATCGAGCTCTTTGTCAGCCTATGCTCACGCAGCAGTCAGTTAGTTCGCCAAAATAAATAAAACTTGCGTGCAAATTAATGTAACAGTTAATGCGGAACTAATTTATACGCGGGTTCTTTAGGGACATAATCTGAGATTGCAAGGCTGGAATGTGTGTGTGTGCGTCAGTCTGTGTCTGTGTGTGTGTGTGAGTGAGAGAGAGAGTCGCGGGCGCGATCGAACAGTGGAAACAATGTTGTTTTTGTATGTTTTTAATACCTCGTCATTTTGTACATACAGGACATCATTCAAACTGCAAAGTGTTAACTTATATGTGGACACTCGCAATAAAAAACAACAAATTCTTGCGTGTTTTGAGGGAGTTTCTTTCCTGTTTATCCTCGCCAGCCATAACCTCCATCGTTGTTCTGACAAAAGCTTCGTCTTGTCACATTCATGAAGTCTAATGACGGGTATACTGTAAAATCCAAATTTAACTGAACCTCCGGCACGATTTGAACATCCATTGACCCAGCAGGAGATGACCATTTTCACTTTTTATCACGAAATTAACTCGTTTCAGCTTCTTCGTGTAATGTTCTGCCCACAGAAATGGCGCCGGGTCGGCAAATGCCCGTGTGTTGTGACGTCATGTGGGAACTATGTATAGGCTACTGCGTTAACCCTCTGGGGACCAAGCTGTTTTTGGGGTCCTTGAGATGTTCTGACATGCCTTGATATTTGTGCTTTTTTCAGTTATTTATAAACATGTTAATGGCAAAGGTGTAAATTCACTCTATATAGCACAAACAGGGCTACCATAATATGCGAGCAACGTGCATGTAGATGTTTGTATTTTTAAGAGAATAATGTTTATGCGTGGTTAGTGGGAAAAAATAAAATGAAAGTTGCTGATTTAAGAACACAAAACACATAATAAATATGTGTCCACAAGACTTTTGACTAATTGATATTGTCCCTTTGAGTTCTAGCTTCAAAATTATATGAAAATCATCCTGCCTGATTGTTCACATGAAACACTACATTGATTTTAACATTGTAAAACAGTTTTTTTGTCAGAAGAGGTTTATGCGTGGGAGTGGTAATGGGTCATCAATATTAATGAGATTTAGACCAGAGGTGTGACATAGATGCTCCCCCAAGTGTTAATGGGCCATCAGTGAGGCAGCCTGAACAAAGAATGAGGAGATTCAAATGTTTTGTTTTTCAATCTGTTTTATTGTAATTTTGTAAAAACAAAAGTAAAGGCAGGTATCTCACAGTAAATGCTTATGCCCCGTTGATGCGGGCTCTAAGCAAATCAAATGTGACCATATATTACATATATGTGACCTTTTATATTAACATTACCAATCAATAATTGTTATATTGTGCATGCATAACAACACATTTGTTGCAAAGCCACACAAGCACATATAGGCTACATTTGTATCATCAGTATAAGTATATAAACAAAATGTAACTAACATCTGTAAAATAGTAGGTAAATATGTACTTACTCTTTTTGATTTGTGTTGCTGCATGTCCTCGTTGCAGTGGAAGGCGAGAGTGAACAAGCTACATTCCTTTTTAAAAAAGTTACAAAACATATGTAACATCAACCAATCTCCAAAAATAAATAATAAAGTCATACAGGCTCATATTATTAACACTAAGTATAAACAAAATTGAACTAACACCTGTAAAATAGTGGGTAAATATGTACTTACTCTTTCTGATTTCTGACTGTGTTGCTAAGCGCACTCTGAGTTGCAGGCGGAGGTAGTGATGAAGCTACATTCCTTTTAAAAAAGTTGAAGAATATTATTACATAAATATAACTATAGTAGCATTAGTCTATAATGAATTACTGATGTAAATAATTTTAGATGCGTGCAATAAGCCTATATGCGTGTCAATGGGCCATTACCGGAGAGGCACACCGCAAACATTAGCCTAACACATTTGTGCACTTCATTAACTGGGTATATTTACACATTTCAGCACATTTACACACATTTACAACTGATATTTGCGAGCATGCATCGTTAATGATAATGAGGCAGCATTTATATAGTCAAAATATAATCTAAACACCTACTTTCTAAAATAATTTCTAAATTCTATCTTTCATACATAATGATCTAAACATATCATTTAGGCTACACATACAAATACAAATTTCCTAACCAAGGGGTGTAGCATATGTACACAAAAAAACAAAACAAAACATTTTTAACGTTGAAATGGTACGAGATATTAAATTCATGGTATAGATATGCACTTTCATTAGATCGTGTTGAATAGGTAGATATAAAATGTCAGTACTCTGGATGGCAAGTCCACCCAGTATAATATGTAAGCTCATGTTTTGAATAGCTTGTCAATTAATGCAAGTAAGAATAAATACTTACTCATCCGAAATTCTATCCACGGCTGGATCAAGTCGCTCTTCAAAATACAAACGGTCGTCATCAAAGTAGTCGCGCTCCTCTTCTGATGAAAATCTGGACTCTTCGTCGCTAATATCCAGGACGAACTGAAGGGCTTCCGCACCGGTGTACCGTGTCATCTTCCCAACGCGCAGGTGACGAAATGATGAAACTTGAAGCGTTTAATGCATTTGCTTGGGGGCGTTTACCTGTTTTGCATAGACGGCTTAGCACATTATCTTGTGAATAGCGCGCTCCGTGAGTAGGCGTGAACGAATTAAAGTCAATGAGCTCGTAATGAGCTCGACTGGAATCGCTCTCTTTTTATACAGATTACAGAAGCTGATAATATTTGTTTTTTATATAAATGACTTCATTTAACAGATGCAATCTCAAGCTTTATGCCCGTGGGTCTGTTTGCCTGTTTGACTGAATTTTCGCGGAGTTATAGATCATTTTCGAACGCGTTTCAAATGGGAGTTTACTGACAGAGAGAAGGCAGAAATCGCATTATGTTAAAGTTTCTTTATTTGTCAAAAATCAAAACACTTTATTTTTATTGTGAGTATACAGAAAAAAAAAGAAACTGAACAGGATCGATTGATGTATAACACGAAAATTAAAGATCAAAATTAACAGAGCATTTTGTGTTTATTTTTCATTGCTAAAAAAAAAACGAGCAAAACGCGCCGGCGCGTTTTTGGTCCCCAGAGGGTTAAGGTGCTTCATTGTCTCTTGATTGCAAATCTAACAAATTCTTAATTGCAGTATCTAATCACATCATTTGTTCAATTAAAACATTGCATATCACTCCCAAAACAATCTGCTTAATTATTTATATTTACATTTATATTTTAATTTTGAATATTTACTTTTTACTTTCGGTACTTAAGTATTTTTTAAATCGGATACTTTTGTACTTTTACTCAAGTGATGTTTGAATGGAGGACTTTCTACTTTTACTGGAGTCATTTTTTATTTATGTATATCTACTTTTACTTGAGTATAACTTTTGAGTACTTTTACCACCCCTGGTCATACCTAGGACATCCAGATCCACCAAAGGAGGGAGAGCATTTTCACATTTAGCACCAAAACTCTGGAATAGCCTTCCTGATACTGTTCGTTGCTCAGACTCGCTCTCCCAGTTTAAAACTAGATTAAAGACGCATCTCTTCAGCCAGGCATTCATATAATACTTTTAATCTTACAGTTAAATCCGGCCTCTAGTTCATAAACGCCAGAGGAGAACTGGCCCCCGACTGAGCCCGGGTTCTCCCAAGGTTTTTTTTTTCTCCATTAGGTCACCTGATGGAGTTTTTCGGTTCCTTGCCACTGTTGCCTTTGGCTTGCTCAGTTGGGGATATTTTGGGAATATTTAATTTAATTAATCAATCAACGATACTATTGATCAGCATTACCAAACGTAGACGTTCCACTAGAAACAAACATTGATGTATTGTTTTAATTTATTACTGTGAAGCTGCTTTGATACAATGTCACGTAAAATAAGGACAGAAGATGCAAATGCAAGAATAAGGTTTATTGAATGAACACGTAGTCAGAGATATAAAGCACACAGTAGATGGTCCCTGGTAGCGCAGGATGGCAGATGGGCAACCCGGATCCCGTGGTGTAAACAGGTGGGAAGATATCCTTGAAGACGATGACAGGAACACCAAACGAGTCCGCAGAGTGAAGAGACGAAACAGGATCCACAGAAGACGACAGGCAGAACGAACTCGACAGGAACACCACACCGGGAATCAGGAACACCAAACGAAGACTCACTACACAAGGGAAAATCCCACAACGATCTGACAAACACAAGACGAAAGACCATGAGCTTAAATAGAGATCGCTGATCAGAATCAGCTGGCGCTGATGACAATCAGCGGCTGATCAGCGACCACGCCCACACACACACACACACAACACAAACACAGCGCGAGAAGGAGTCAGTGAATTCATGAACCGTGACATTACCCCTCCCCCTAGGAGCGCCCCCTGGCGCTCCCAGGAGGACCTACCTGTTGATTGTAATCATCAATAAGGGAGTGATCCAGAATGTCTCTCGCAGGAACCCAACTTCTCTCCTCAGGACCGTAACCTTCCCAGTCCACCAGATACTGAAATCCGCGTCCCCTCCTTCTCGAGTCCAGAATACGTTTTACCGAATATGTAGGTTCCCCATCTACGAGTCGCGGCGGTGGGGGAACCGGGACTGGCGGATTAAGATGAGAACGAAAAACAGGCTTTAATTTGGAGACATGAAAGGCGGGATGAATTCTCCTGTACGCTGGAGGAAGTTTGAGGCGGACTGTCACCGGACTAATGATTTTGGTGACAGTGAATGGGCCAATGAATTTAGGAGCAAATTTATTAGAGACGGAGCGGAGCGGAATATTTCTAGTAGAAAGCCACACTCTTTGACCCACGACGTATACGGGAGGCCTAGACCGGTGGCGATCGGCTTTGGCCTTGGTGCGTGCCCTCACCTGGAGCAGAGTCTCACGGGCTCCGGTCCATGTGTGGACGCACCTCTGGACGAAGGCGTGAGCGGAGGGGACCGCGACTTCGGATTCCAGGCTAGAAAAAACTGGTGGCTGGTACCCTAAGCTACACTGAAACGGAGATAGGCCCGTGGATGACACTGGTAACGAGTTATGGGCGTACTCCACCAATGACAGTTGCTGACTCCAGGAGGAAGGATTCTTGGACACCAAACATCGCAACACTCTCTCAAGATCTTGGTTGGCCCTCTCGGTTTGCCCATTGCTTTGGGGATGGTAACCCGAAGACAGACTGACAGTCGCACCCAGTAATCTACAAAATTCCTGCCAAAATTTGGACACAAATTGGGACCCTCTGTCAGAAACCACATCAGTCGGGAGGCCATGTAACCGAAAGACGTGATCTATGACAGCCACCGCTGTCTCCTTGGCTGAAGGTAATTTGGGCAAGGGGATGAAATGAGCCGCCTTCGAGAACCGGTCCACTACGGTCAAAACGACCGTCTTACCCTGGGAGGGTGGGAGGGCGGTTATAAAATCTAGCGCTATATGGGACCAGGGTCTCGAAGGGACAGACAGCGGTTGGAGTAATCCCTCTGGGGGTCGATTGGAAGTCTTACCAGTGGCACAAACCGAGCAAGCCAAAACAAAACTCCGAATGTCACGAGCCATTAATGGCCACCAGAATCGTTGCTTGACCAAAAAGCTGGTGCGATTAACACCTGGATGACATGCTACACTGGAACAGTGACCCCACCGAATAACGTCGGACCGAACCCCCTCTGGCACAAATAAACGACTCGGTGGGCAACCGGGCGGAGGCATTACCCCTTCTAAGGCCGTCTTGACCTTCGATTCGACCTCCCATGTGAGTGTGGAGATAACTACTTTCTCAGGTAAAATACACTCGGGAGTCACCGGGCGTTCGGATGGATCAAAAATACGAGATAAAGAGTCGGGTTTGATGTTCTTGGAACCCGTGCGGTACGATAGAACAAAGTCAAAACGTCCGAAAAAAAGTGCCCATCGAGCCTGCCTGGAGTTGAGTCTTTTGGCAGATCTAATATATTCCAGGTTCTTATGATCGGTCCAAACGATAAAAGGTACCCCCGAACCCTCTAACCAATGGCGCCACTCCTCCAGTGCTAACTTGACTGCCAACAACTCTCTGTTACCAATGTCATAGTTACGTTCGGCAGGAGATAAACGATGGGACAAAAACGCGCAAGGGTGCATCTTGTCATCTGAGGAAGAACGTTGGGATAGAACTGCACCTACCCCCACCTCTGACGCGTCGACCTCCACCACGAACTGACGTGAAGGATCAGGGGCAATCAGGATGGGAGCAGAACTGAAGCGGCTCTTGAGGTTAGCGAATACAGCCTCGGCTGTATCGGACCACCTGAACGTCATTCTGGGGGAGGTCAAGGCAGTCAGAGGTGCGGCTAGTTGGCTGAAATTGCGAATAAAACGCCGATAGAAATTGGCAAACCCCAGAAACCTCTGTAGGGCCTTACGGGAATCTGGACTTGGCCAATCCATCACAGCCTTAACCTTGTCAGGGTCCATGTGTATTCCCTCAGATGAGATGATGTAGCCTAAGAAAGGAACAGACTGTGCATGAAAAGCGCATTTCTCCGCCTTGACAAAAAGCCCATTCTCTAGCAACCTCTGAAGCACTCGTCTGACGTGCTGAACGTGTTCCTGGAGAGAAGATGAAAAAATCAATATGTCATCCAGGTAAACATATATGAACTGGTCAACCATATCTCTCAGCACGTCATTGACGAGTGCCTGGAAAACTGCTGGGGAGTTGGACAGCCCGAAGGGCATGACCAAATATTCAAAATGGCCCCTGGGGGTGTTAAAAGCAGTTTTCCATTCATCCCCCTTCCTGATGCGAACCAAATGATATGCATTGCGTAAGTCCAACTTTGTGAAGACAGAGGCTCCCTGCAACCGCTCGAAGGCTGAAGACATCAACGGCAAAGGATAAGTATTCTTTACCGTGATGTTGTTCAACCCTCGGTAATCAATACACGGTCGCAGAGATCCATCTTTCTTACCAACAAAGAAGAACCCCGCCCCCGCCGGAGAAGAGGAAGGGCGAATGAATTCAGAGGCTAAAGAATCAGAAATGTATTTCTCCATGGCCTCCCTCTCCGGAACAGAAAGAGAGTATAACTTGCCCTTAGGCGGAGACGTACCTGGTATAAGATCTATAGCACAGTCATAGGGACGATGCGGAGGAAGAGAAGCAGCCCGAGACTTACTGAACACTTCCTTCAGGTCGAGGTACTCCGCGGGCACGTTAGACAAATTCACTGACTCCTCCTGCAAAACAGAACTAGACACCGAAGAACAAGCAGACATTAAACAAGACGCATAACACTTAGTGCTCCACGCAGACACAGAATTGTGGCCCCAGTCAACCCTGGGATTGTGCTGGGTGAGCCAGGGATGACCGAGGACCACCGGAGCATGAGGAGAGTCCAGGAGTAGAAATGACAGTTCTTCAGTGTGGTTGCCTGAGGTTATGAGTGTCAATGAATCAGTGGTGAATGAAATGACAGGTAGTTCTTGTCCGTTGAGTGCATTGACAGAAATCGGGTTAGTGAGTGGTATGATGGGAATCTGCAGCTTACGTGCTAATGACAAGTCCATGAAATTTCCCTCGGCCCCAGAATCCAGAAGTGCATGACCGTTGTAATACCGGGTTGCCCATTGCAGTCTCACCGGGAGGAGGGTGGAGGAGGTCTTGCTGGTGGAGATCCCGCCCGACAGTAGCCTCCTGCTTACTGCCGAGCTCGATCTTTTACGGGGCAGGTGTTGATGAAATGTCCAGTTCCGCCGCAGTAAAGGCACAAGCCCCGGGATCTCCGTCGTTCTCTCTCCTCCCGGGAGAGCCGAGCTCTACCCACCTGCATGGGCTCGTGATCGAAGGTTGGACTGACCGTATCGCTGCCACTGGCTCGAAGTGCTGGAAAGGCCTCTGGAACCAAGGTCCTGCGGGAATGTTGTTCCACTCGCTGCAGTCGAGCATCCACCCGCAGGGCCAACTCGATAAGTCCATTAAGATCCTTAGGGAGATCCAGGGCGTAAATTTCTCCCTGGATACGGTCAGCCAGCCCATGCAGGAATCTATCCCACTGCGCCTCCTCGTTCCAGTTACACTCCGCGGCGAGGGTGCGGAACTCGATCGAGTAGTCGGTAACCGATAGGTCTCCCTGGCGAAGATCAGCTAGTTGACGTGCAGCTTCTCTTCCGGCCACCGCTCGATCAAACACCCTCCTCATCTCAGCCGCGAGTGACTGGAACGAGGAACAGCATGGATCCTTATTTTCCCACACCGCCGTCCCCCACTGTGATGCACGTCCAGACAGTAGAGTGAGAACCAGAGCCACCTTGGCTTCCTCTGAAGCGAAAGTCTGCGGTTGCAGATCAAAAAACAGGGAACACTTGGTTAGAAATGCTCTACACAGTTGTGGTTCACCATTGTACCTCTCAGGTGCAGGTAATCTAGGCTCCGGTGGATGGTTAATCTGCGGCGGCGGGGGTGGCGTTGGCGGTGTGGGCGGCGCAGTGGGAGGCGTAAGATCTTGAATACGCTGGGTGAGCTCGGACACCTGCGCTACCAAGGCTTGAACCGCGCGTCCAGTCAGGTTCAAGTTCTCCTCCTGCTGGTCCATCCTCGTAGCGCTCCTGGACAGGAATTCAGCCAGGTCAGAGTCTCTTGCTGCATCCATGAGGTCAGATCGTTCTGTCACGTAAAATAAGGACAGAAGATGCAAATGCAAGAATAAGGTTTATTGAATGAACACGTAGTCAGAGATATAAAGCACACAGTAGATGGTCCCTGGTAGCGCAGGATGGCAGATGGGCAACCCGGATCCCGTGGTGTAAACAGGTGGGAAGATATCCTTGAAGACGATGACAGGAACACCAAACGAGTCCGCAGAGTGAAGAGACGAAACAGGATCCACAGAAGACGACAGGCAGAACGAACTCGACAGGAACACCACACCGGGAATCAGGAACACCAAACGAAGACTCACTACACAAGGGAAAATCCCACAACGATCTGACAAACACAAGACGAAAGACCATGAGCTTAAATAGAGATCGCTGATCAGAATCAGCTGGCGCTGATGACAATCAGCGGCTGATCAGCGACCACGCCCACACACACACACACACAACACAAACACAGCGCGAGAAGGAGTCAGTGAATTCATGAACCGTGACATACAACCTATGTTGTGAAAAGCGCTATATAAATAAACTTGACTTGACTTGACTCCGTACAATTTTGCTGTGTTTGTTAAGTGCAAAAGCCTTCTTGCCATTATTGTCAGACTAGCTATTCCCCTTAACAAATCTAATCTGCCACATCTGGGAAAGTCAACAGGCATAGGATACTTACATTGTTTTTGGTTTTTGAAAAAACGAGGTGATTGTTTTTTGTCTCTTTATTGCCTTTATGTGGCATTTATACAGTCGATTTTTTCCAGCTCAGAAAATCACCGACTCAGCTCAGTCATAGATGGTATATGATCACTATGGTTACCGCTCCTACAGGCACGACTGAGGCAGCTACCAGCTCCTCATAGGACCCCGGCGTCACTCAGGAGTCGTAGCAGCACACACACAGAGAGAGAGTGTAAACGTCGGTGGCATCGTGTGTTTATTGACAACATAACAGCGCGTAGTGAGAATGTGGGTACAAAGTAATGGTGACCGGTGTAGATTATTATTGTGTGTCAGCCTGCGTCTGCCCCTACCCGATTCTGAAGCAGCGGCGGGCCGGGACACTACTTTGGCTAATGTACATAGCGAAAACACTGGTTAATCCTCTATTTTACCGATTTTTGTCACCTTTCGTAGGGATAGTGAGGGCGGGGGACGGATCTGGTCACTATAAATCGGGGGGGGTCATGTCCCCCCCGTCCCTAGTGCCATCTGCGCCCCTGGATTATGTGAAGTAAATCTACGCATCCACGGTACAATCAGCATCTACGTCACAGCTCTCTGCCAGCCCTCTGTTCGTTGATTGGCCCAGCTGTTTTCAGGCTGGTGGAAAACTGAAAGATAGGCTGCTATCTCAGACTGACTACAGGAGCGAAATGAAATTAGCGGAAGTAGGAAGTCTGACGTAGTTAGGCTAATATTTCCCTAGACCAATGCTATTTTTATTACGTTTTTTAAATAATTTATTTATGTAATGATCATACTAAAATAAACAGGTAGGCTAATAGATATTCTTCTGATCTTCAGAAGAATATCTCAGTTTTTTCATAATGAGTTAAACGTTACACATGCAACACTGTGATTAATGATTGTCTGTGAGTTATTGTTACTTGGCATTTGGTTAGCAGTTTTGGGCTTATACTTTTTGAAGTCTTCATATATCTCCCTGAGGTTGCGTTCCAGATGACTGTGGAGATTAGTTTCCTCTCAATGTGGGCAAAATTTTTCAGCACGACTAACGGTACTGATCCACTTTTGCGACATGACAGTTGCGTGATGTCGCAACGCCTCCCCACATTTGTACGTTGATGGGCGTTTACCGCTATGGGCGTGGTTTTGACTGAGTGGGAAATGTTACTGATCCACTTGTCCGTGTGACACTTCTGTCGCGCCGCACTCCACTATATTCCTATGGGTGACGTCAAGCGACTTTGACGCGCCCGCAAAGCATTCCGGGAAGGCGGCGCTTCATTTGGAAAAATGCTGCGCGTCAAAAAGCTGGCAAATGAATTCCATTGAACGCGACACGACTATCCAATAGAAGTAGAGCATATGGAGACGGGGGGAAGTCTCTCGCAGGTCCTCTGTTCTAATACGCAACATTTCCCGCTCGGTCAAAACCACGCCCATAGCGGTAAACGCCCATCAACGTACAAATGTGGGGAGGCGTTGCGACACCACGCGACTGTCGTGTCGCAAAAGTGGATCAGTACCGTTAGTGACACCATCAGAGTGCAAATTCGTTATTTCAAATGTAGGTGCGCGGCAAGTGCGCTCAAAAATGGAAGCAAATTTTTCCCGCCTATGCCGCGACGAGATGAGAACATCTCAACTTTTCAGAAGTCCGCAAGCTCACGCAGGTCATGGTTGCATAGCAACAACAGACGCAAGCGCTTGTGGAAAGAGAAGGAGATAGCGGTGCGACCGCGCTTTTCATGCGTTTTTAGACGCGATATGTGAACGACCCCTTACACAGTACCTGCATTTATGATACGCCTTCTCTATTGAAGCCAAAATATTGCCATATTTCAGACGTACAGTATTCTTTAGGCACAGGTTCTTCGCTGTTGTCCTTTTTCTCGCTTGTGTCTACTCCCGCCATTAGTTTTTATTTTCCACTCTCTGCTCTGAGCCTTTGGGCCCGATCTAGCCAATAGCATAATAGCACCTACTGGGGAGGCGGGTATAAAGATAGTAAGGTCACATTTGATTGGTCGAATTTGGATAAATAACCTATGCATGCATGCATCACACAAATGCTTGGCACATAAAATAAATGCAGTTTATCGCACCTCTCTGAGATACGGATATCGCATATACTATTATCGCGATAACGATAATTTTTTGATATATTGTGCAGCCCTACTCTTTACCATTCCAATACAATTCCATTTTAGAATAAGGTTTGTGTGTGCTCTTTTACTGTCATATGATGGTCACAGATGACGCAGTCATCTACACAAGTGCAAAAAGTGTTCAAGAGGCTTCTGCCATCCTGACCTCTGCTCTGGTCCCTGTAAATGAATGGCTTTTTAAATCCTGTCTGCTACTCAATACTAAAAAAACAGTTTGTATGATGTTCACTAAACAGTCCCGCAACATAAAACAATCTGGTGTATTTTTAAGAGGAGAAGAATTAGAAATCGTCTCGGAATTTAAGTACCTTGGTGTGACCCTTGATTCCACATTAAGTTTTAAAAAACATGTAAAAAGAATATCGAGTACAGTAAAATTAAATCTACGAAATTTTAAACAAATCCGTCAATTTATACCATTTGGGGCTGCCAAAGGTTTTTTACATTCTATGATTTTATCACATATTGAATATTGTTGTACAAGTTGGACATTGACTAGTATGAACACACTCAAATCAATAGAATCACTCTATAAAAATGCCTTAAAAGTCTTTGATAAAAAACCAATGTCCTTCCATATTTGTAATATTTTACAAAAACATAATCTACTAAGTCTAGAGAATTTTAAACATTTTAAATATGCCTGTTTTGTTTACAAAGTGTTAAATGGATTAGCCCCATCTCCCATGTCGGACTTCTTTAAATCAAAGACTCACAGTGGTGCCAGGACACGGGCCTCCGCTAGAGGTGACTGTGAGGTGCCTTTCAGAAGAACAGCCTTTGGACAAAATGCTCTGTCTGTGAAGGCTTGTAAGTTATGGAACAGTATCCCCATCACTGTCAGGGAATGTTCCACATTTCCTATATTTAAAACCAAACTCAAAGTGTGGCTTAAAGCAAACCAGTCTTGTGACCATTAAGTGACTTTTATTTTACTTTGCTTGTACTTATTCATTTTTGTCATTTTGTAAGTTATAAGTTCTGTATTTCTGTAATTTGCCAAGGGACTACGGATGTAAATTAGCCCTGTGGCTATAATCTGGCATGTTTACGTCTGTTTTTGTTGTCTCAATGCATATGTTCATTAATGTGCATTGTCCCTATCAAATAAATAAATAAATAAAAAACACACATCTTAAAGATAACATTTCTTCCACAATTCCCCCCTTTTTATCATTAATTGATAACTATATAATAATACAGCAAATTTAAGACATTGATCATTTTTATGAAAATCAGGGATGAAAAGAATAAATGTGATGTACTCTCTTACATTTGTGAAATAATATTTAAAAAGAAAAAAGTTTAGGCTGTTTTTGTGGGGATAGTCCCTTAAGTATTAGCAAGC
The DNA here is from genome assembly GCF_964197995.2 of Scardinius erythrophthalmus. NCBI lineage: Eukaryota > Metazoa > Chordata > Actinopteri > Cypriniformes > Leuciscidae > Scardinius > Scardinius erythrophthalmus. The sequence continues at coordinate 2,792,842 of NC_138230.1, read as the reverse complement.
AAGTAAATATTTTATCTGAAGCCGGGCTGAATGAATAAACACTGTCACTGCACTCCTGACACTAGATCAGACCCTCAGTCACCTCAGTAAAAACAAGAAATAGTATAGATGTTCAGAATGGAAAAAACATCTTAACTAAATTAATACATTTTGCTGTAACTTCCACTGGTCGCGTCATCATCAAATTTCTGTGGTTTTGGATATGCATCATTAAATTGACCTTCATAATTAGACATTTGAAGCATTTGGTTTGAAACTGTACTTTTCACCAGGTATTACACATGGCAGGTACACTAACACCAAAGCTATCACTATACTAAAATTGTTATAATTTAAACAAGAACTGTCAGATTTTCATAATCCCCTTATAACTTCATAAATCTCCCAGACAGACAGATAGACAGATAGATAGATAGATAGATAGATAGATAGATAGATACAGGCAGACAGACAGACAGACAGACAGACAGACAGACAGATAGATAGATAGATAGATAGATAGATAGATAGATAGATAGATAGATAGACAGACAGACAGACAGACAGACAGACAGACAGACAGACAGACAGACAGATAGATAGATAGATAGATAGATAGATAGATAGATAGATAGACGGATGGACGGACGGACGGACATCTGTGTGTGTGTGTGTGTGTGTGTGTGTGCCAGAGCTGAGAGACAGCAGCTGAATGTGTGTGTATTGTGTCTGACCTCAGTGTGTTTCTCTACTGTCCACCACAGTGGCCCTCAGTAATGTGTGTGTGTGTGTATATATATACTGTATATGTTAAAACACTGTGGTATCAAATGTTCTCACATTTTCTATTTTGTTACACTGTTTATATAAATGTAAGTTATAATATTAATATGTTATAATTCTATTATTTTTATGTTATTATCATACATATATCTTTTATGTACTCCAAGCTTTGGCAATATTGTATTGTTTACAGTCATGCCAATAAAGTAATTTTGAATTGAATTAGATAGACAGACAGACAGATAGACAGACAGACAGACAGATAGACAGACAGACAGACAGATAGATAGACAGACAGACAGATAGGTGATAGTTAGATCTCCATGTGAGATTTCTTTTCATTTAAAATTTATCATATAAATTCTTGTCTCTGTTCTATTATCTCTATTCTGATGTCTCTATTAATGTCAATTCCACAGGGAGAGGTCAAACCCACCAGAGCCCAGCTGTGTGTCCATGAAGAGTGACGCGTCTATGGAGCAGATAATATACCTTAAGGGAGGACAAACACCAGCTGATCTGAGGTACTATATTTCTGTTTATATGTGTGTTCAACTTTATGCTGCACTGTACAGACTGATCAGGGTCTGATTAGAAGAATTGCATGTTGGTTAGAGATTTCATCGGACAGCACATTGTGATGATGACAGCTGTTTCATGATTGGTCAGACTCACCGATGACAGCGCTGACGTGCATTTCATGTTTATTCAGACACCTTCTGCTTATGCTCACAAAACTATGTTTTTATAACAGTAAATACTAGGTTCTTGTAATCTTAATCATGTTATGTTTATAAAAATAAACAAAATATAGACACACAACCCCTCTTTATTGGTATTTAAATAGTAAATGCTTATGTTAACTTAATTCTTGTAGGTGCAGTAATAAGCAGCTCTGGTTACATGTACATGTAAACGTTTGAAATGATTATTTGACAAATATTACATCTAATACACTTTGTATAAACACAACAATACAGTATTTGATAAAGTCTGTGGGCTCTGTCACTACATGTTTACTGTCTCCCTCAACAGGCAAAGATCAGACCCACCAGAGTCCAGCTGTGTGTCCACGAAGAGAGACCAGTCTACACACACACTAGTAACACTCGAGGAAAGACACACATCAACTGATCTGAGGTACAACATTTCTGTCTAGAAAGACTCACCAAAATGTTTAATATGTATTTAAAATCTAGATCCAATCATCTCTTCCTCTTCTCGACCAGTTTTAGCATGAAAAAATACTGAGCATAAATGAACTTCATATGTTGAAGGATACAGTACAACTTACTGAAATTGCTGAATCTGTGGAAAGAGGTCAATAAAACAGCTTGTGAACAATGTGATGTTATAATTACTCCAGAAAAGTTATCCGTGGTTCATAGTTCATTAGTTAAATAGAACAAAAAACACTAGAGAGGATCATTTTGCTCTATATTTATTTTACAGAATTAGTTCTTTTTTACCTTAAAAACTTGACATGTACCTGAAGTAATTACAAATTAATTAACAAAAAATCAAATAAAGAACAGAATTCAATCGTGTAATATATATCAATGCTCTTTGACAGCTCTAATGGCTTTAGCAAGTGGCCAAATAACAGCCGTGCTCATCTTCATACCATACCACTGTTATTTGCATGATGTTGTGTAATTATTTTATGTCTTTAACACTAGAACTCCCAAGGCGGTCATTTTGACCGTTTTTAAATTTTACAATTTAATAACTTTGTTAAAATAAAATAAATGTGGCTGTAGGACTCTGACTTTTCCTAAATATGTGTATATTTTATTCTGACACTGTTATTTTATTAAAATCATAAAACACACAACAGTTCTGACTATTTCTACCTAGAACTACCATAACGGTCATTTTGACCGCACGCGTTATAGATATCATAAGTCCGCTACATTGCAAGTTTCGCAGAGGGACTTCGTCACACGAGTGGCGAGCGAACTTCACTCCGACCACATGGAATCAAAAGCCATACAACTGGAGGAACTGCAAACAAAATAAAACCAAGGAGACATGTGCCAAATGTCACAAAGTGTGTGGGAGCTGCACGCGAAAGGCGGTGTTTACCTGTGTGGAATGTGCGTAAGCGTCAATGATGCGGGATGTTTGCGCCGTTCAAATGGGCAGTTAACCTGATTTTGTTCGTTAATATTTTTTGTTCACTGAAACTAATCGTTCTGAAGCAGTTCGTTTTCTTGTTTAGTAGGGGTGGGAGAAAAAATCGATTCATCAATGAATCGCGATTCTCTCTCCAACGATTCTGGATCGATTCTGAGAATTTCAGAATCGATTCTGAGCTTAGTTTTTAACCAGATATGCGATGACGCTGAGTTTGCTTTAGAAACACCCCTAATATGCTTTCTTCCAATTCCTCACACACATACATACACCAATCAAACTATCCGTAAAATAATCTTTCAGAAATTCGGAAAGGTAGAAGCGAATTACAAGGACATTCACACAGGCTTCATTGCACAGGATGCGCTGTGAGAGATGCGCGCTTTGTTTGATGTTACGTTACACTTGAAGTGTGCTGTCTCGCCTTTCGGTAGGCTATTTTCCTTACAAATGCTCTACGAAGTCATCATTTATGTGGCTAGGAATGCAGTGGACTTGTATATTTAAAATATGAACCTCACTAACAGAAGGCTGCTTTCAATTTTAAATGCTGACGCGCGCTTTGTTTGTGTAGAATGCTCGCGCTTGCGGCTGCGCGACTCCGTGCAAAATTAACGTAAACACAGCCAGTTATGTCTTAAGGGATTAAACGGACAGGACAAACCACTTTACTTCTTATATTTCAAAAGAGATCAGTGCGTGGATTCAGCTTAATAGATCTCCCGCAGTCTATGATGTCATAGTAAAAAACAACAGTAAAGATCACTCGTTTGAATGGAAAACGTTCAGATAATCTATAGGCTACTGAAAGCACTATTTGTTTGTTTGTGAAGTTTCTATGCTCCTCTTTATTATTTGCTACTTACTTGTATGTTTTGAAGTTATATTAGTTTAAAATTCTTAACATACAACTTTTTTAATTATTTTTTTTTAATTTGTAATTTTTTTAAGAAAATACTTAATTACCTATGTAAACTAATTAATTAATAGGGAGGGGAGGGGGGAGGAGTAGATAAAGAATCGTTCTGGAATCGGATCATGAGGTGACTAAAGATTCCCACCCCTAACATTTACATACTGTGAATCGTTTATTTGAATCGAGAATCGTTTTTGAATCGAAAATCGATTTTGAATCGAATCTTGAGCCTAAAAATCGGTATCAAATCGAATCGTGACATTTTCAGAATCGTGCACCCCTATTGTTTAGCTAATGTTCATGTTTTTTTCTTAGCCTGTTTGTGTGTGTACATTTTCACATTCATTTGAATTAAAATTGTTTGTCCTGTTTATCATTACCTATCATTGTAGATCCATTTATTTTTAGATTTTGTATTGATTATTGAACTTATTTAGAAACAGGGCTGTACTAAACGGTATGAAGCTTTGACGTTTCCTAACTTTTGTGCATGTCTATTCACGTGGTGAGTGTGGTGAAAAAAATATTATTTTGACGCAAAACGTTCCTCAAATAGAGGCAGCACATGTCGGGGGAATCTTTCTTTTGTGCTTGTTTTAAGGGCTATGACGACAGGAATTAAAAGCTTCATTGGAAAAGAGAAGGTTAACATGTACAATAGATAGGCTATTACATGACGAAAATGACGTTCAGTACGGCCAAATGAACGTCAAAGTATGAACGGTCAGAATGACCGCTATGGTCGTTCTAGTAGTTATGGAATCCCGGTAGTTCTAGTGTTAATTCATGTTGTAATCTGTTATTTTCCAAAGCACATATAAATCAAATCTGCTGAAGAAGTTTCAGTGTCTGTATGAAGGAACAGCAAAGCAGGGAAACCCAACACTCCTGAATGAGATCTACACAGAGCTCTACATCACAGAGAGTGGAAGTGGAGAGATCAATAATGTACATGAGGTGAGACAGATTGAGACACAATCCAGGAGAGCAGCAACAGAGGACACGCCGATCAAATGCAGTGACATCTTTAGACCTTTACCTGGACAAGACAAACCCATCAGAACTGTGCTGACAAGGGGAGTCGCTGGCATTGGGAAAACAGTCTCTGTGCAGAAGCTCATTGTGGACTGGGCTGAAGGGAAAGAGAATCAGGACGTCCAGCTCATATTTCCACTTCCTTTCAGAGAGATCAACTTGATGAAGGACAAAACCCTCAGTCTTTCAGATCTTCTTCATGTCTTTTTCCCTGAAACTAAAGAAATGGAAATATCCAGTGATGAATATAAAGTGTTGTTCATCTTTGATGGTCTGGATGAGTGTCATCTGTCTCTGAACTTTAAGAGAAAAGTGAAACTGTGTGATATATCTGAATCAGCCTCAGTGGACGAGCTGCTGATTAACCTCATTGAGGGGAATCTGCTTCCCTCTGCTCTCATCTGGATCACCTCCAGACCAGCAGCAGCGGATCTCGTCCCCTCTGAGTGTGTCCATCGAGTGACAGAGGTACGAGGCTTCAATGAGCCACAGAAGGAGGAATACTTCAGGAAGAGAATCAGTGATCAGAGTCTGGCCAATACAATCATCACACACCTGAAGTCCTTGAGGAGCCTCCACATCATGTGCCACATCCCAGTGTTCTGCTGGATCTCAGCCACTGTTCTAGAGGAGATGTTGAGTGAAGCAGAGAGAGGAGAGATTCCCAAGACTCTCACTCAGATGTACACACACTTCCTGCTCATTCAGACCAACATCAAACATGAGAAGGACTATAAGAAGAGAGTGAAAGATGAAGACATGATCCTCAAACTGGGGAAACTGGCTTTCCAGCAGCTTGTGAAAGGCAACCTGATCTTCTATGAGGAAGACCTGAGAGAGTGTGGCATTGATGCGACAGAAGCATCAGTGTACTCAGGATTGTGCACTCAGATCTTCAGAGAGGAGTTGGGCTTGTATCAGGGGAAAGTCTTCTGCTTTGTTCACCTGAGCATCCAGGAACATCTAGCAGCTCTATATGCACACATTTACTTTACAAATGAGAACAGAAATGTGTTTGACAAAACCAAACAAGATTTATTTTCTAAAACCTTAAACCAGAAGAAATATCATTTGTTATCTGAGCTTCATGAGAGAGCTGTGGATGAGGCTATACAGAGTAAGAATGGACATCTGGACCTTTTCCTGCGTTTCCTTCTGGGTCTCTCATTGGAGTCCAATCAGACTCTCTTACGAGAACTACTGACACACTGGAAGCTGCTCCTACAACACACAGGGAACAGTTCAGTATATCAAACAGAAGATCAGGGGGAATCGCTCTCCAGAGAGATCCATCAATCTGTTCCACTGTCTGAATGAACTGGGTGATGATTCACTGATGCAGGAGATCCAAGATTATCTGAAATCTGGAAAAATAGGAAGAACCAAACTCTCTTCTTCACAATGGTCAGCTCTGGTTTATGTGTTGCTGACATCAGAGCAGAAGATGGATGTTTTTTATCTAAAACAGTTTATTAGAGAACAAAATACAGCAGATGAAGTTCTTCAGAAGCTGCTGCCTGTGGTTAAAGAATGCAGATCAGTTCAGTAAGTCACACTGACAACAATCATTACACTGATAAAACATGATCACATTTATGAGTTTAGTATGTGCTTTCATTCCTAAGCAATACTGTAAAAGGAGAAATTCATACATATCTTATCATTTATATCAGTGTTTCCTGAATTGAGAGACTGAAGAGTGTCATTGTTCTCTACAGGTTGTGGGATTGTGGTGTGACAGATGAAGGTTGTGCTGCTCTGGCTTCAGCTCTGAGATCAAACCCCTCACACCTGAGAGAACTGGATCTGTCATTGAATAAAGTAGGAGATTCAGGAGTCAAGCAGCTTTCTGATCTACTGCAGGATCCTCACTGTAAACTGAAGATACTCAAGTAAGTTTTTCAATGTCTTGCTTTTCTCCTGTGGTGAATGAATGATATACAAAAATAACATGTACAAAAAAGTTTACAATCAAATAACTGAAAAGGATGTTTAATCTCCATTACATTCTTTTCAAAGGTTCTGTTGTAATTTTACTTCTCATAGTTTTTGATTGTTCTAAATATGATTGGATTATGTGAAAAGGTTACAACTTCTTTCATATACAAATCTGTTGAGGAGAAAGGATAAATTCATATATATGTATATATAATATCATTTATATCAGTGTTTCCTGAACTGAGAGACTGAAGAGTGTCATTGTTCTCTACAGGTTGAGTAATTGTGGTGTTACATATAAAGGTTGTGCTGCTCTGACTTCAGCTCTGAGATCAAACCCCTCACACCTGAGAGAACTGGATCTGTCTGAGAATGAAGTAGGAAACAGAGGAGTGAATCAGCTCCCTGATCTATTGCAGGATCCTCACTGTAAACTGGAAATACTGAGGTAAGACTATGTTAATGTCTCATATGGTAAATAATGATTTTTATTTTCAATAATGAATAACCTTTTTTTTTTCATATGGTCAATAATGAGCAAAATTGTTATGAATGAATCCACTGGAGGCAAGATGGAGCAGACCCAAATGCAACTTTAATACTAATAAATAAAATCAAGCATAAAGGCTGTAAACTGGTAACTAAAAACAAGAACCTGGACAAGGAATAAACACAACTAGAAACATTTAATACTAGACAAAGACACAGGGCAAACATGAGGGCTTAAATGCACAAGAATAAAGGCAAGAAAAGGGACACCTGTGAACAATGAAACAATGAACCAATGACAACATGACACATCAGACAAGGGAACACATGGCAGGATCACATGACTTGAACAAGGGATCACATGACACATGAAACAGGAACAAGGAACAACCCACAACATGACAAAAATAAACTAAATAAGACTTCAATTTTCCTGATATATACTTCTGTTGTTTAATCTTCAGGAGATTCTTTCCAAAGTTTTTTGACAGTTTTCAATTACTAATACTTGTATGTAATGGATAAACCGAGGTTAGCTGTGCATTCAGGGCTATACAAGACTCCTCTGTTTCAGTCCTGATCACCCTGTCAGGTTTATTCTGTCATGAGAACAGTTTGAATGTATATTATCCTAATTATTATACACCTACTTGCCACATAAGTATATAACTGAATACAAAATATTAATTTGAGTTTAAATGTCTTATCGCGAAACTCAAGGCTTCGGCAAAATACAAATGTTCATAGCAAGCAGATTTGAACGTCGATGAACAAATGCGCTCAAACAAGACAAACATTCAAGGGATAATATTCAGTCATAACACTTATTTCACGGCTGTTCACTAAATAAATAATTTTGTGTACATTAAATATTAATTTGAGTTGAAAATCTTTCAAAATCTTACATGTGTATTATAATCCATTAAAGCAGGACTGTCCAATCCTGCTCCTGGAGGTCAACGTTCTGCAGAGTTTAGATCCAGCCAGCTCCAACACATTCAACTGGAAATTTGTAGTTAGTCTGAAGAGCTTGATTGGTTTGTTCAGGTGTGTTTAATTAAGGTTGGAGATAAACTCCGCAGGACAGTGACCCTCCAGGAACAGGTTTGGACACCCCTGCATTACAGTGTACAAAACAAACCTTCTGGCAACAATATTACAGTACTATTAATACTATAATCCTCAGATTTCCTTTTTAATAAAACTGATAACTGAGATTAAATGGAAAAAAGCAATAGAAAACCACATTACAACAAAAACTGATCAAAAATGCAAGCAAAGTCCAAACCCAAACTGAGATGTGACTGAAGGTTATATTCTTTAAATTTAGTAAAAAAAAAAAAAACAGGTGACGATGTAAAGAGAGACTGAATAGAGGTAAATTTTGAGATTGTGAGAAGTGTTGTAATAAGCAATGGCTTATGCTAGTCCTTACTGAGTTGTAACTCAATTTTTTTATTAGTCATCTTCAATGTAAGTTTCCGCATCCTTCCAAAACAATCTTTAAATTTTGACAACTAAACCTGTGTTAATCCTCCAAACTTCTGTCTCACTTCTACATTCTGTTGGTTATAGGATTCTTTCTCCAAACCCCGTATCATATAAAAGTACACTGTTGAGCGGGTCGACTATAAACACCTCTGAGGTTTCACACACAGTCAGCGGACGGTCATTATGCAGTGCTAGGAGAAAATATAAATACTTTTAAAAAAACATGCTTAAATTACAATGGACCTGTTAATGGTGGTGTGGATTAAGTCTCTTTCTGATTGTGAAGTTCCTGCTTATCTGAGCTGTAGATCCTGAACTGAGAGACTGAAGAGTGTCATTGTTCTCTACAGGTTGAGGGATTGTGGTGTTACAGATGAAGGTTGTGCTGCTCTGACTTCAGCTCTGAGATCAAACCCCTCACACCTAAGAGAACTGAGTCTGTCTGGAAATAAAGTAGGAGACTCAGGAGTCAAGCAGCTTTCTGGTCTACTGAAGGATCCTCACTGTAAACTGGAAAAGCTGGGGTAAGATTTGATAAAAGTCTCAACATCGTCTGTTTTTCTCAAGTGGTGAATAATGAATGATACACAAATAAACATATATCCAAAAAAGTCTACCATTAAGTAACTAAAATGATGTTTAATCTTAATTAGATTCCTTCCAAAGCTTCTGAGGTCATTTTGCTTTTGTTAGTTTTTGATAGTTATAAACATATACAAATCTGTTGAGGAGAAAGGAGAAATTCATATGTATCATATAATTTATATAATTTATATCAGTGTTTCCTGAACTGAGAGACTGAAAATTGTCATTGTTCTCTACAGGTTTTTACACTGTACCAGTCCTCAGGTCTTTATAGTGGCTCCCAGTTACATTTAGGATCAATTTTAAAGCATTATTGCTGGTATATAAATCATTCAATGGCCTAGAACCCCAATACATTGCAGATATGCTCACTGAATATAAACAGATCACTCAGATCACATCAGCTAGAAACACCAAGGCTTCACTCTGAGCACAACGAGTCTGTTTTAGCTATTATGCTGGAACAGCTTCCAGAGGAGATCAGACGTGCTCCTACAGTCACATTCACATCCAGACTCAACTTCTGTTTAGCTGTGCATTTACTGAATGAGCACTGTGCCACTGTACGTCCGACTTTTTGCACTGTATTTTATTTACTTATTATTCTAAACTGTTTTAATTGTTTTAATTTCTTTTGATTATTTTAATCCCTTTTATGTAAAGCACTTAGAATTACCATTGTGCATGAAATGTGCTATATAAATAAACTTGCCTTGCCTTACAGGTTGAGTAATTGTGGTGTTAGAGATGAAGGTTGTGCTGCTCTGGCTTCAGCTCTGAGATCAAACCCCTCACACCTGAGAGAACTGGATCTGTCATTGAATAAAGTTGGAGATTCAGGAGTCAAGCTGCTTTCTGATCTACTGCAGGATCCTCACTGTAAACTGGAGAAACTGAGGTAAGATTGTATAAAATGTCTCAAATGATAAATCATCAGTGGTGGACGAAGTACACATACCATGTACTTGAGTTAAAGTACAGATACTCAAGGTAAAATATTACTCAAGTAAAAGTAAAAGTGCTGCCTTTGAACATTCACTTGAGTAAAAGTACAAAAGTATTTGCCTTCAAATGTACTTAAGTATCCAAGTACTATGATTTTTTTTTATGGCTATAATGTCCTATTATAATTTTTGTCACAAGACTCTTGCTTAACTCTTCGGAGTCTTGGGCTATTTTGGCCGTTTTTGAGTACTTTTTATTTTTTTTATTTTGCGACATAAACAAATGTTTACCATACAAATGTTTGGTATTGTTTTTTTCAGCACAACATCACCTATATGAACAGACAATTATGTTTTCACTTTTATGTACTGTATCAACATACTGGACCCAAAATAACACAAAAAACACAAAATCCGAATAGAAAAATTATAGTTTTTTTACTACAAAAACCACAAACATGCTCAATGAAGCATTTTAAAAGGTTTAAAATGTAAACACAAGTTGTAAATGTCAACATATACAGGTAAAATTCAGATACAATCAAGCTATATACAAAAAAAAAAAATTATTTACAAAAATAAAAGCGAGTGTAGCCATAGGCTTTTTTTCTCTTTTTAGCTTTGCCACTTTTTAAAAGTTTATGCACACAATTATACAGAGAGCTATATTTAAGGCCTTGCATTCCCAGAGTATGAGGGTTCCCAATTAGTGCAAATACAACATAAAAAAGGTAAAATTGAGATAAAATCTAACTATATACAGCAAAAAGCAGGTGTGGCAACAGGCGTTTTTTTCTTTTCTTTTTTGCTTAGAAACTCTACAAAACACTTCATGTACAATTACACAGACAGCTACATTACAGGGCTTTCATTCCTTGAGTAAGAGGGGTTCCTAAAAAGTGCAAATATACTATACAAAAGGTCAAATGAACACAAAATCAAACTATACAACTATTTACAACAAATATCAGGTGAGTTTTTTTTTCTGTGCCACTCCTCAAAACAGTTTCTGTCAACAATGAGACCAAAGACATTCGCTTCATTTTCCTTCCACAAAAAACTACCTAAACTACCTAAACTATCTACACTACTCCTAAACTACTCTCAAAATCTATTCAAACTTTTCCAAAAACTAGCAATAATCTCTCTCTCTCTCTCTTTCTATATATATGTCTCTCTGTCTACTCCATCAATCTCCTGACTCCCGCGGGCACCTTTAAATTTCACTTCTTTGCTCAGTTGGCTCCTCCTCCACTCCCTAAAATGTGCAGCCTGAAGAGCAGAGTCAGCAGATTCACACATTTTTCTCCGTTTTGTTTTATGACAAAAACCGACGAAGTTATGAGAATAAATGCAACGCCTGTCGCATCCCATCTTGCGTTCCTTTACGAACGCGTCAATATTTTCAAAACATTTTTATATAAAGTTTATATTATCATATCTCCGTTTTTACTTGGTCTATCAACACAAAACAAAAAGTAAAATAGAGTTTCAAGCCAGCACTTTCGACAGAAGTGGACAGCAGCGCTCAACGGGACTTTGTTTTTATGCTTCGACGTCTTAAACTGGTCATGTGATTTGATCACGCCGGCGTGATCGGCGACTCGGAAGAGTTAACTCAGTCTATGTGAAGACTCCAATGTCACTCCAATGCACACTTATTGCACTCTTGGCAATAAAATGACATTAATAACTCTCTCTCTATATATATATTTATATTATATATATTTGAATTGAATACATTTTTTGTGTGTTTAATTTTGGACGGAAGGGGACTGTTCCCATAAGGTATAATACATTTACAGTATTTACTGTATATATTTTTCACGTGAGTCTATGGTAATAATTATAAACATCCTAATGTTATGATACATTCACATAAACCTGCACAATGCCATTACAAACACACACACACACACACACACCCTTACATATATTATATATGTATATTCGCGTATACCCATTATAAGCGATTTGTTTGGAACTATTGAGAGCTACACGAATCACGTGACCGCGAGATCACAGTAGGCTTGCTCGACTTGAACCCAGTAGCGCCTCAATGCAGAACACGAGATCCGGGGGGCGGAGTTGGATCCAGATATAAGGGGTGGAGATTGGTAGGTTTAGGGGTGGGTTTAGGGATTAAGGGGTGGAGATGGGTAGGTTTAGGGGTGGGTTTAGGGATCAGGGGGTGGAGACGGGTAGGTTTAGGTATATGTAAGGTGGGAGGAGTCGGATAAAATCCAACTCCTCCCACCTTACATATACCTAAACCTACCCGTCTCCAATCCGTGGATTTCATGTTCCACAGTGAGGACCATCTCCTTGAACCGGCGCTGCACACTGCACAGACCATTCGGTTAATGACATTAAAATACCGCGAGAGTAGACCGCTCTGTATAGGCTTGTTTGAGATTAGCAAAATCTGTGCAGAATCGATCACCGGTGATCAGCGCAAGATGCATGCCGGTTAGAAATGTGTCCGAGTGCGGTCCGCCTTGCTCTGATGTCATGCTGACGTATGTCAAAAATCTCTCGCGAGTGCAAGGCACACCTGTCGGATTCTGCAGTCGAGCGCAGTTGCTCTCCACTGACTGCGCTGATCAGAAGCATAATGGGAAATGACTTGCTGATGACACAGCTTGATGTTCATTGGTTTAAACAACCGTGATGTATTGCTCTTATTTAAAATGTTTGATTTTAAAACTCTGATATCATGTTTTATGTGTACGTTATGTGGTAATATTCCCAAACTACCTCAGTGCGATCTCTATGGGTTATGCAATGTAATTTTTATTTAAAAAAAAGAAAAGAAAAAAAAACACAAGAAAAAAGACTGATAAACATGTATTTGGAATGGAATTAAATAAGTAGGCTACTTTGGGTGTCTTGTTCATTATATTTATTTTCATATAAAAGCAACAGAACTTAAATTCCATTCAGTTTATTAGCAACACTGTGCACGAGCGTGAATCCGGTGAGTCCCGCGAAATCCGTCTTTGATCTCGCAGGTGTCAGATCCACTGCGAGAAGAGAGAACTGTCCGTCTTGCCTGAGCTTTTTTCACTCCTCCTCTCACTGCAGCCGCCTACTCTCGACTACATTTCAGGCGAGGCGAGGCGCATCTCAAACAAGCCTTATGCTTATCAATCGCTCTCGCGATTTCGCTCTATACTTTGATGTCATAAACTGATCGGACTGTGCAGCTCCGGTTCAAGTCTAACAAGCCTAGTGTGTCGCAACCATTTATATACTGTCTATGGTTGAAACTCTCATATTTAACGGCTCTGGTTCGCGCTTAATAGATACCGCCAAGGCAAGTTCAAAACAAAGCACGCATGTTGTAGGCTACTGTGATTGGTGGCTCGTTTGACCAGTTAAGTTTTTATCCACTCATAAATAAAAAGGAACGACTGATTTTGAAAATGTAGTAGAGTAAAAAGTAAGATATTTGACTTTGAAATGTAGTGGAGTTAAATTAAAAGTCTTCCTAAATTTAAATACTTAAGTAAAGTACAGATACGCAAAAAAACTACTTAAGCACAGTAACGAATTACATTTACTTCGTTACTGTCCACCACTGTAAATCATGATTGCCATACAAAAAATCCACTGTGAAATTACTTATGGGATTGTTGTTTTTATTTTCATAAGATTCTTTCCAATGTGTGTGACATAATTTTACAATATTAAAGGGGTCATCGGATGACCATTTTCCACAAGTTAGTATGATTATTTAGGGTCTTCATGTAAAGTTTGTAACATACTTTGGTTAAAATTCCTCAATGGTTGTGTAAAACAACACCCTTTTTACCTCCTCACAAACAGCACTGTGACCCGTTTCGGTGCATGTCTCTTTAAATGATAATGAGCAACTGCTCAGCCCCTCCCTCTCTTCCATGAGGCGTGCCGACACAAGACACATAACACATAACAGACACATAAAGTGCAGCCTTAGCAGACAGTATACAAACGGCTGAGGGCAGAAATATGCTGGTACAGGACAGTCCGTCAGTGGTCGTGGGTGGAGCATGAGCAATATGACATCATATTGCTCAGAAAATCCAAACAGCTTGATTATTGAGAGTGTTTAGACTTTTTGAGGATTAAAAAAAGGAGTGAATGGATTTTTTTCATTGTATGGTGGTTGTGTCCACACACTACAAAGACTCATTTATATGCAAACATATATTGCACCATATAAAAGTGAATTTTGCATCCGATGACCTAGGGCTGGGTGATATGGACAAAAAAAATGATCACAATAATTGTTTTATATCAGTCGATATCGATAATTATCATGATATATGTCAAATCTTTATTTCTTTCTAGTTTAAAGGTTGATCTTTGCTCCTAAGAGAAAATTGTAGAAACCAGAGCATTAATTGTGGTTTTAAACTACTCTTTATTGTCAGAACATATCATGACAAAGACAAACACTTGCCAAACAGGTGAACATTTCACAAATCTGAGGTAGAAGAACATTCAAACATTTGTCATTTTTCCTTAACAAAATAAATATCTTTATTGGAAAATTAATTTCTTAGTTTCTGCATGTGCTAATGGGGGATATTGTTGCAAGTCTTGAAACAGGTTTGTGTAGCCTGACTTTTATGGCACATATCTTCAGCGCAGTTTGCAGTGCAGGCTGCGATATTAATATTACATGTTTTGTCTCGAAACGCATATTTGACAGTAGTATTAGCTTGAGTTAGGATGCAGATTTACTATAATAAATTTATGTTCATTTACAAAAACAGTAACATCTGTTAAAAAAAATTAACCTCATTTTTATTTGGTAAAATGTAAAATTCTGAATGTTTGAATTATATTTAAATTAACCATTAATCATCCAGTATCATGCATTTAGATCATGATAAACACAGATAAAACCAGGCATAGCCTACAGCACCTCACTATCATTGCAAAATGTAACTTTGTTTTCTATGGTATTTGTATGAAAAACAGTAGCCTAAATACATTATTAAATACTGTAATTTTATTCCATTAGTCCTTTAATACATTGTCTACATTAATAGTATAATTCAATTCAATATGTATCCCACATTTCATGGAGCAGTTAATATTATTAGGTTAACGTTACAGTAAATCCATGGTAAATGATGGGAATTTGAAGACGCACAGTGTTTCTCCTGTCTGTCAGCGCTGTTTCATCTGCCATTAAACTGGTTTAAAGGGGTGGTAGAACAACTTTTTTCAAAGGCTTGATTGTGTTTGTGGGGTACACTATAATGTGTTCATGCTTCGTTTTTTTAAAAGTTCGCACATATTTAACCATTATTCTACACTGCTTTGTCCCTTCTTGTAAAAACGGTCACATGATTTCCGGGTTCTGCAATAGAAGATAATGGTAAATATTTATCACTAGTTTCTTATCATCAGCTGATCCAATGACATAAAAAGAGGACAGTCATACAGAATTATATTTAAGGGTCAAGGGTCATCATTCATGGTGACTTAGAAGCAAAATAAAAATGTGAATGTTTAAAAACAGCTTTAACAATCATGTGTCAGTGTTTTATTATAATCTCTCACTTAGTGTAAGTAATTTCTTATAGTTTATTCTAAAGTGGATAATGCAATAATGTCGCATACATTTGACTGTCTGTGTTTTACTTACAGGTTTAGACCTTCTCTGGATCAGCTGATAGGGATTAAAGAGCCTCTACAGACACAATCACATTCAACAGAATCAACAGACACAAACCTACAGTGATCATCACACATACGTGTCTGTGTAACTTTACAGAATGATCCAATCCTTCATCCAAAGCCAAATAAGGAAATCTTCAACCAGATGGAACTGGATAAATATTCTGAATGTTCAGATCCAATCTGACCTCTGACCTGTAATGCCTAAATCATAATCATACCCTGTTCGTTGGCTAGAGGAGAACTGAGCGACTGAGTCTGGTTTCTGCCAAGGTTTTCTTCTCCATTCTGTCACTGATGGAGTTTGAGTTCCTGCCACTGTCGCCTCTGGCTTGCTTAGTTGAGGACACTTAATATTCAACAATATTACTGATCTCCGGCAATGACACATTTATATGAGAACTGAACTGAGCTGGAAGATGACATCACTGTTTTCTCCAGAGCGGCTATATAGATTAATACTATAGATGTAGACTAAATGAATAACTATTTTACATCAGAAATGAATCATTACTAAACTTACTTAAGCTGGACTATAAAGTAATTTCTTCTAGATCTGCTGTACAGCCGAAACAAACTTTGTTGCATTATTTTCCTGTTATCACTGTAAAGCTGCTTTGAAACAATCTGTATTGTAAAATGCGCTATATAAATTATATAAAAAAAAGTGACATTTATATTGGCAAATGCTCTACTACAAACATCTCCATTTATAATATTTACTTAATGGCTTACTTTTTGAGTAATTCAGCCTTTGATTATAGTAAAATTCACAAGGAAATCATCTTTTGCATTTTATTTATTTATTTTTTTAAAGGAATGATGCACTGCGACTTTTACAATTTAAAATTTTAACTTACAAACAAACACAGTTGATGAAATATGACCTACAATGAGCATTGCTAACATACTGTTCCCTTTCAGTCGAGAACGTCAGATGTAGTCGATGTCGACTGAATGGGAATCACGCTTAGGGAGCCTGTCTTTTTCGTTCCATTATTTAATCAAACAATTCAACATTGGTGTGCGTGATTACACGCTCCGCCCCGCAGCGCAGGTATAAACATGGTTTGTCTTCTTCAGTGCTGTAAGCTCCGTATGGCCTCGTATTTCTCTCTGTTTTGAACCATCATTTACTATCATTTCTAGTTGTATATACTACTAAATACAGCTTACCCAACATCTCAGATTAGCCTGACATCGCCAGCTTAAAGGAACCGTATGTAGGATTGTGGCCAAAACTGGTACTGCAATCACTTTAAAAATACTGTAGAGCGGTGTATCCCCTCCCCCTCCCCTCCTGACTCGAGGTTGCCAGATAAGCTGCAGGATTCAGCAGAAACGTAGGCTGCTTCAATGGTCATACAGGTCAACTTGCAGCATGTGTAACTTAGTCCACGATATACTGTACGTGAAGAACGAATGACGAATCATTTTTTCTGAGGTAAAGTTAGGCTTCTGTCTCAATTACGTTTCAAATTGCCATAATGGGCGTGCTAATGTTGTTTTCCTCAGCATCTCAGCATAATGACAGAGAAACGTGCTCCTATAATGCATTGCTAATGTTAGCATACGTCCATGTGAGCTAATGTTACGTTACTTTGCACGAACATGCATAATTTTGTTCGACTGTCATGAATATATGAAATGTCCATTGACATCAAGTACAAGTTAGCTGGTTAAAACTGATTTTTAAAATTCACAGGATACACACACACACATAAATGTTTCCAACAATATATAATATAATGAACATTAGGTTTGTTGTGCCTTGTAGGCATAGGCTATGAGCAGTGCTGCATAAAATAATAATAACAATAACCATAGCAGCCTATAAATCTTCCAAAATATTTCAGTAACAACTAAGCTAGAGAAAAATATATTGATTATCATGTTACTTCAAATGTTTCCATTCGTTATGATGATATGAAATGAGATAATAGTAAAAACATGAAGCCGTTTGGTGCTTTTCAAACGCGATGGCGATTTGAATATGATACATTCAAACGCGATCGCGCTCAAATATAAAACATTATGGTTACCATATACATATCTACATTTGAGCAGATATCCACAAACACAGTAACAGTAAACACGGGTCTAAATATTATAATATTCACCATATAGGCTAGCAACAGTTCAACTGCAATGTGAAATTTATGCAACAATAACAAACTAATATGTAAGAATTTCTTACCTTACATCTTTCTTGTCTTCAAATCGCGTTCTTCTTCTTCTGAGGTAATTCCAATGTAAGCTCACGGCGCTCGACGAAAAGCAGAGACTTGTGAAGTTTTTTGGTGTTTTGTTTCTGAGGTAATGAGCGTGATCGCGTTCCACGTGGAGATTTGAATGTCAATCTCTTTTGCGTGAGTGGGCGTGTTCAAATTAAAAATAATTAGGAAGCTTTTGAGAAGCTGGACATCTTGTTGGTTTTATACAAATTACTTAAAAAGAGAATATTTGTTTTCAGTTTGAATCAGATCATTTAAAAGTACACACTTAAATGTTTATAAAGGTATATGGCTCATACATGTGTGACAAGTATTCGCTGAGTTTTGTTTCAGTTTATAGACGTGCTCAAGAAAAAAAAGTTCACCGTGACGGAGAGGCAGAACGCACACCCTGTTTATTTTCTTTATTTTATAAAAGCACAATGTTTTGATTTGATTGTAAGTGGACACATACAAAAGTAAAAATATCACAGATTCCTTTTTTATATTTCTTTTTTCTGTATGACCATAAATGACGGAGTACTTTAAGTTTATAGTGCGACAATGTGAAGAAAATCCGGCAAAACGCGCCGGCACGTTTGCCGACCTCAGAGGGTTAAAGACATTGTAAACTCAATTGGAGTTAGACAACACGTGTCAGGACCTACTCATTGTCGTAATCATACTCTAGATCTAATATTATCACATGGAATAGATGTTGATGCCGTTGAAATTCTGCAGCAGAGCGATGACATCTCAGATCATTATCTAGTCTTGTGTAATTTACATTTAGCCAAGGCTGCACAGCCGGCTCCGTGTTACAAATATATTAGACCTATCACTTCTGCCACTAAAGATTGCTTTATCAATAATCTTCCTAATCAATTCCATCATCTCAGCATCCCAGATAGCTTAGAAGAACTTGATAATGCAACAGAAACTTTTACCTCTCTCTTTTCCAGCACTTTAGACACAGTGGCTCCGTTGCGCTTAAAGAAGATTAAAGAAAATAGCCCAACGCCGTGGTACAGCGAGCACACTCGGGCCCTTAAAGAGCATCTTGCAGGTAAAAAAAAATCTAAATGAATATATAACCGTGTATGAAAATACCATATGAAAAGATAATGCAGGATTTAAAATGTTTTAAAACGACATAATGACACCAATTTAGTAGATAAAGTGAGCGTTTCTTTGACTGCTCGTACAAACAGCTTTTTTTTCAACATCGCGTCATTTTACGTCACACGAGGTAAATATGTGCTGTGCTCTGCCGCAGCTCAGTGCAGAGTGGATGGGATTCAGTAAGAGCGGTCGTGAGACAGTGTGTTTTCAGTAGTTTTTGTATTTCAATTTATCATCGTCATGGTAAATTTTTGTGTTTGTGGAGCTGGCAAAAACTCCAGCCTGTCAGGACATCGAGTCCACCGGTTTCCTAACAAGAAAAAGGACGGTGCTATCTTTCGTGCCTGGGTGCGGTTTGTGCAGGTGAAGAGACGGGATTTCTCTTCCGCGTCGGCTTCGGAAAACGCGGTCGTGTGTAGCGTTCGCTTCAGATCAGAGAATTATCGTCCCGGCGATATGATGGAGTTCAACATGGGATACCGAAGTAAGAACCGGGTGAGACTCAGAGCTGGTGCGGTTCCTTCAGTGCACGCATCTTCGGGTTCTCCTGCCGGATGTAACGTTAGGCGCGAGCACAACATCAACTGGCAAACGCAATGTAAGCGGAACGAAACTGAGCTACTCGCTATTGTGTTTGTGTGGACCGTTTACCAGTTTGGACCAGTGCAACGCGAGCCTGATCAAGCAACACTGTAACTGCGAGATCCAGTAAATAAAGCATTAGAATTCGCCACTGAAGTAATAACATCGCTGCGAGATCTAACGTTAGTGAGAAATATTCACATTTCTCCGTTATTATCGGATCGAACAGCGCTGACGTGGAAACCAGGAATAAACATTGTGCAATGAATGAACGAACTATCCAATGTCCACAGATCAGCAACATTCACCATGGCTTTACTGTAGTAACACTAACTGCAACCATGGAAGTTTGTCATTTTCCACTAAGGCCCAGTATGCATCCACCTCCCTGCAACACTGACTTTCCTCAGCTGTAAACATTGCCTCGCATTTCCCACACAAGCACCTATGGAACAAAAAATGTATCAGGAATAAATATCTCTCTGTCTCTCGACGAGAAACCGCTATATCTATATAAGTTATATCACGTAACGTTAGTCTGGGCGGATATTAATGAGCATGACAAACGCCTGATCAAAGCTTAGTTTCTGTTATTGTAAGTTCCAATATGTTCTGTCTAACATTAATCCTGGCCTGTCCCTGCTCTCTTGGCAGCCTAGCATGCTCATAATTGTATGGCTGTGGTCCGTCAACAATTTCCTCAGCGTCCGAAATGTCATTGCAATCCATATTTCCCTGTTGTTTGAATCGACCGCTCTCCCTCGTGCTACGTCACGCCCGCCACGCCCATTTTCAGATGCGGAAGTAAAATTTTCTCACAAAAACGACTCCAGAAGCCACTGTAGCGTATTTATAATTTTTTTTTTTAAAGAAAATCTAGTTCCTACATTATTTTTCTATACATTGACTTGTTGGGTCTTCTAACCTGCAAGTTGCTCTTTAAGAGAGCAGCCAGAAAAATGGAGCGCAACTGGAAGAAAACAAAACTAGAGGTATTTCGCATTTCATGGAAAGAGAGCTTGATTGCTTACAGAGAGGCCTTAAAAGCTGCTAGATCTGCTTATTTTTCAACCCTATTAGAAGAAAATAAACATAATCATAGGTATTTATTTGAAACGGTGGCTAAACTAACTAAAAATAAAGCTTCAAGCCCAGAAGTTTCCAAGCAACACAGCAGTAATGACTTTATGAACTAATACATTTTTTATTAATTTATTGCTATAGGAGAGGAAGAATTTTGCAAACTCGTTAATTCATCTAAATCGACAACATACAGTTAGACCCTATTCCGACTAAGCTACTGAACGAGATGCTCCCAGAGGTCACAGATCCTCTTCTTAATATCATTAATTCATCTTTGTCTCTAGGATACATACCAAAAACCTTTAAGCTGGCTGCGATTAAACCGCTTGTTAAAAAAACGCAACTTGATCCTACAGAATTAGTCAATTACAGGCTGATCTCGAATCTACCTTTCTGTCAAAGATATTAGAAAAAGCAGTATCCTCACAACTGTGTTCCTTTCTAGAAAGAAATGATATCTGCGAGGATTTCCAGTCAGGATTTAGACCGTACCATAGTACTGAGACTGCTCTCGTTAGAGTCACAAATGATTTGCTCTTATCATCCGATCGCGGTTGTGTCTCTCTATTAGTGTTACTCGATCTTAGTGCTGCATTTGACATTATCGACCACAACATTCTTTTAAATAGACTAGAAAACTATGTTGGCATTAGTGGAATTGCACTAGCATGGTTTAAATCATACTTATCTGACCGATATCAGTTTGTAGCAGTAAATGAAGAGATGTCTCATCGATCACAAGTTCAGTATGGCGTACCACAAGGCTCAGTACTAGGACCGCTGCTGTTCACTCTGTACATGCTACCCTTAGGAGATATCATTAGGAAGCATGGCATTAGCTTTCACTGTTATGCCGACGATACTCAGCTCTATATTTCTTCACAACCTAACGAAACTTACTAATTCACAAAATTAACGGAATGCATAGCTGATATAAAAAATTGACTAGTAATTTCCTACTACTTAATTCTGAAAAAACAGAGATTCTAATTATTGGACAAAAAACTTCCTCACGTAATAACCTAGAATACTGTCTAACACTCGATGGCTGCTCTGTTAAGTCTTCGTCGTCGGTTAGGAACCTGGGTGTGCTCTTTGATACCAATCTTTCATTTGAAAGTCACGTGTCTAGTATCTGTAAAACTGCATTTTTCCATCTTAAAAATGTATCTAAATTACGCCATATGCTCTCATTGACAAATGCGGAACAATTAGTTCATGCGTTCATGAAATCAAGGCTAGATTATTTTAATGCTCTACTGGGTGGTTGCCCTGCACGCTTAATAAACAAACTACAGCTAGTCCAAAACGCAGCAGCTCGAGTTCTTACCAGAACCAGGAAGTTATATATGAAGTGATAATATGATTTTTATTTTTGCTATAGATTATACCTAAAACATCATATTCCATACTTTAGTTAATTATATTAGAATATTATACTATGTCCATCATATTAAACCAAACGTCACCGTCTAGAAATGCATTGATGAAAGTACATTGGTACATTTTACAATAAGGTTCATTAGTTTACATTAGTTAATATATTAACTAACATGAACTAACCATGAGCAATACATATGTTACTGTATTTAATTTGTTAATCTGGGTAAATGCTAGTTAATAAAAACAAGTAATAAAAACTCAGTGAGTGTTTTAGCGCAATTTTCTGACGTAATGGGATCACAACACTAACGGCGCCTTCACACTGGCAGTTGAAATCAGCTCCGATACGGCAGCGAAACGACCGGAAGTCATTCATTTCCTATGGAGATTCACAGACCGCATGCGAATGGGTCCGAACCAGGTGCGAACGAGTGCGGTGCGAAAAAAATCGTGTTCGTTGGCCATCCGGATGCGTTTAAAAAATTGAACTCTTGCGAAAGGCTACGGACGGTTTCTATCTGAAAATCCCAATGGAAGTTAGCGTTGCTATGGTACTGATAAACAAACCTGGATTCTTAACTTTTAATAAAATAAATAATGATGTTATAACGATTAGTTGTCATGTCATTTTTTTATTTTTATGATGTTTTAACGTTATTAGGGCAGTTAATACAAATAAATAATTCAATATTTAAATATACTCGCTTCCGAGGCTTCCGACCACTGATCTATATTATGACACACACACATATATATATATATATATATATATAAATAATGTCATTCTTTATAGATCAGTGCTGCCGACGCTTTTCACCGTTGTGTATGACGTCCGCTGGGGGCGTATTGCGTATTACGGAGCTGATTTCAACTGCCAGTGTGAAGGCGGCGTAAGAGATAGTAAATCTTTTCCTGGATTTTTTTTGTGCGTTCCCGAGATTAGACCTTCCTTAACATAATGCCGAAAACCCGAAGTCTCTTGGTGGTCTGGTTGAGGAGTAGATAGAAGTACAAGTTTGGTGCGCACAGACAGAACAGAAATCATGAGTTACCAATCGCAATTTTGTCCGGTGGGAAATTGCGCTAAAAATAAATAGAAAATGCAGTAGAAGTGCAGTTTATTTTTAGTTCTTGCTAGTTAACTAACGTTAAATCATGGACCTTAATGTACAGTGTTACCATTGAATCTAAATAAATGTATTACTAATCATATATCATATGTGATATGTTATATGATTGACACATCTACAAAAGTATTAATTAGTTAATAATTTTTAAATTGTACTACTTGGCTTTTTTTATATATTGTATGAACTGGTGATTAATATGCCAGAGGACAAAATAACAAAGATAGTTCAACGGGGATAAAACACACAATTACCCTTTTAATACTCTATACCACATCCAGAAACATATTTACCACAAATAGGGTAATATGCAATGCTGTCAACATCATACAAACATAAGCTAAACCTATGTAATTGACAAAAATGGCCAACTAGTTTACAATGGCTTACTTACTTAAAACACAATACTTATAAATGCTGTTAAAAAATGTGTCACAAAACTGCAATATTATCAGAGTCTATGGATGAACGACAGACTGCAGGAACATAATTGTCATCTGAAGAAGGTCAACACCCATGCCATCACTGGAGACATCCAGAGGTTCCACCAAGCGTTGGAGTTGATGAACATCACCTTCATTTAGATTGAGCAGGCTTTCAGGGACATGAAAAGCATCTCTCCATTAAGAATTAGCATTTTGGTACTCAGGTGTGTCCTGTTCTTGTGCCATTCCTGGATCTGGCCCCTGTGGTAGAACACCACCTTGAAGTTCTGGTGCATTGGCGGGTCCTTCAAATACTCCTTGAATGGCTCTCAAGGTTCTGTTCTGCATCCGCAGGCATGTTCGGACAAACAGCTGTACTGGAGTGCTAAATCCCTCAGTGCGCAGGCCGTGATTATTCCAGCGACGGCGGAAAACTCCAAGATCCCTGTTGATTCTCGGGAGGTACACATACTGCAAAGCCCACATGTGCAGTTCATTGTCAGGATCAATGATCCCCTCCGACTCCAGGAATGTAAAGAGGCCATGGTACACATTGAACATGCCAGTCTATAGATTACCCCAACACCTCTCGATCCTCTGATTGTGTGTACTCTGACCTCTGAGAACACTCCTGTTGCCCATTCCATGGAATACATTCATGAAGAGACACACATCAGCGTTCTCTCCACCGTAATCACAACGCACTTGTGACGGCACACCATACTGGGTGACTGCTGTGTTGAAATGTTGCTAGACTGTACTGCTCCGATTGTTGTTGGATGCAACAAGGAAAACCACAAGCCGGCTATACTGTAGCCGTCAATGGATCCATGAACCACAATTCGCCACCTTTGAAAGCAAAATATTTTTTAAATTATCAGGCAGCTTCCTATAGTTTAATATGAATATGAAGGAACATTATATCACTGTTAAAGTTAGCAAAATGGAAATCCCTGAATGTTTTCATGTGTGAGGTGTAGGAAGAGGTAAGCCTTTTGGATTTGGTAACTTGGCTATACAACGCAATACTTTGACACAATCTTACTAGAGACATTATAATGTGGATTTTGAACAATGCATCTAGTATTTGTCTATATGGCTCCAACACAATTACCACAATTTACAGTCTAATCAACTGTAAACATGATGGTTGGATAAATACCATTTACAATATCATATAAATATAAACTTGAATTCCATAACGTTTTGTCGGCATGGTCTGACACTGATCTGTTTAAATTTTCATGAAAATCAGAGCAACAGCCTAGGAAAATTCAAAATGGCGACAAATTTTCATGACAGAAAATTATGTCATATGATGCAATCAAATTGTCTTGAGCTATGGAATCAGATGAAAAAAAATTATTTTGTTTCTAGCCCTTATACAGTTCAAAAGTTCTTTGTATAAACATGAGTGAAACTTTGGACAGATGGTGGCATTAGAGACATTGGCCCTCATTTATCAAAAGTGCGTACACTAAATTTCCAGCGTACACCTGGCGTACACCCAAAACCACGTTGACTTTGAGATTTATCAATATGGACGTTGGCGTACGGCACGCTCAAATCCTACGCCAGCTCAGGAGGTGGTGTACGCACGTTTTGAGTGCGGGAATGCGCAAAAAAACAATTCCTAACACCACAAAACGCACTGACAAACTAAAAGATATAATATAATATGACCCACTGTAAAAAAACAACAACATAGTAATTATAAACTTCAGTGTTTATTTTTGTGCAACATGGACTTCAATGTTTAATTTGTGTGCCTTTACCAAAGCATTTGAATTGTAGGCATATGTATTCCTTAAGTTGCGAGCCTGTGCGCTTTACCTGATACTTTCGCCTGGCTCCGCAGCGCGAGTCTCCGCAGACTGCGCGCGCACCTCCCCAAACGGACGAGGCGTTTTACAGTCTATGGTTTATACTCGACGCGCTCGCCGTTGTACTATTCTTTGAAACGATGGTTAGGCCAGGGTTAGGCCCGGCAGGTATGCACGGATTGGGTTTAGTAATGAAAGGCTTTCAATGACCAAAAAAATAATTCAGACTGACAAAATAATAAAAATGCCATTCTTCTTCTTTTAAATAATAATAATACAAATAATAATAACGACATTCTTCTTCTAAATAACAGTAAGCGTCATTAATAATAAAAATCTAGAAATTAATTTTGTTTCTTTCCACTTCCCTGGTTTCGCTTTCTCTTTCTCAAAGAAGTTTCTCTTTAATTTGCCGTCTTCCGTGTGTCCATGGCGTAAAATGAGGGCGTGGGGGGAGCGGAGACTCGAATATATAGGGGCGTGTTATTCTAATGACGATCGATTTCAGCCGCGGCATTTATCAAGGGCAGGTATTGCGTACACCAGAATTTCAAAGGTACGCACAGCTTCATAAATCAGGCGATGAGAGGAGTGTAAGCATAATCTTACGCCAATATATACGCCCGTTTCTACGCAAGATTGATAAATGAGGGCCATTGAGTTAGAGACTCCAAATGTGCTATGGTGACAGATCAGACTGTCCTCTATCAGTGTGCCCAATTTCATAACTTTCCAGCAAGCAGTTCTATGGGCTGACATAGACTGCGTTCCAGTCCACTTTTAGACACGCACTTGCGAACTTCCCTAGCTGATTCCAAGTGATCAAGGGCTTAGGACGTTCTAGTTCAGCCCACCGCAGTTTCCGCCAGTAGGGGGCACTCGTGCAACGTAAGCAATGATGTACATCCGAGTGAACGAGACGGAGGGAAGTTAGCGAGTCAAGGGGATGACAATTTTGGACTGGAACGCAGCCATAGACTTCCATGGCGGAAGAATAATAATAAGAATGCCAACAATTTCAAGAGGTGCCTACTAGGGATGCACGATATTGCATTTTGGCCGATATTCGATATGCCGATATTTTCAAACTAATTTTGTCCGATGCCGATACCGATATACACATTTCCCCCCTGATATATTTACACTTTAATTATACTGAATAGAAATCCAAGTCTCTCTCCTGTACTACCTTTTTACACTCATGTGTTGTAGATAAGGCAATACACAAGACAAACAAAACAACATTTGATTCTACCATAAATGTGTAATTTTACAAATGTAGACAGACATTCACCCCTGAAAAATAGGCAAATTAAGAATACATG
The DNA here is from genome assembly GCF_964197995.2 of Scardinius erythrophthalmus. NCBI lineage: Eukaryota > Metazoa > Chordata > Actinopteri > Cypriniformes > Leuciscidae > Scardinius > Scardinius erythrophthalmus. Next base: position 2,765,790 of record NC_138230.1, on the reverse strand, counting down.
ATATGCCAGTGCCACATTTTATTTTTAAGTTCAGACTTCAAACTTCAGTCCTTAGGAGTAAAATAAATAAAAATACATTTTCAAATAAAAAATGTACATCTTCTACTTGAACAGGTCTACCAAATGCTCCCCTGTTTTCGGTGCTGATGCAGTGGTGACCCGTTCATGTAACATGTAACATGTAAGTGTGGCGCTGCCAATAAAGCAACTAAAAGCTGTCACAAGTTATGAACCGTAAAAGTAATGATTTTATGAATATGTCAAATATAGCAAGGAGACATTTGAATTGTTTATTAATAAACAAGTGTTTTCTGTGTCGGCTGCAAAGATGAAGTTGTCGATGACTCGCGATCTTCGCAGTATGAACGCGCCAGAGAGAAATGCACATTTCGAATTACATAGTTTTTTTCTTTTGAATTGTTCGGTTTAAAAATATGACTTCAAGCGTTCTGTAGAATAGATAATAGATATATTTCTCAGGTCTGTGAGGCAAGTAGGCTATGCTGAGTTTCGTTTCATTTATGAGACTAGCTCCAGTTCAATCGCGGGTGCCTCCGTGTCGTGATATCTATTATCTGCTTTACTTATTATTTAGCTATAAAATCCAGGCAATTTGGTTGATGAAACATTGATTAAAATTAAGATAAAATTAATACAAAACGAAATTCACTTAGAAAGGCTTTGAGCTTTCTGTTTGAGGTCTCTGTGGAAGTTTTAAAGCAGTCTCATAGTGGCGCTTTCAGCGCGCTCGCGTCCGCAACCGTTAACTGTCACTGTTTTTCTTCATAAATGCGAACACGAAAAATAAAATAAAATGAATAGTTTATGCTCTGTGGAGAGCATATAGCTTGGAGAGTTTACATTAGTAAGCTACAGGACATCATCTTTCAAAACATGATCTGCACGAAAGAGAAAAAATTACTGCCATTGTACCCAGCACTTCTGAAAATGCACTGGCGAATGCGTCTCTGTCCCCAGCAAACCAAACTGACGCTCATGCTCAAAATGCCTCCACATGTTAAGTTGCTGGCCCTCATGTACGGTCGTCACGTGCACATAGGAAACGCCACCCTATCGGCAAGGCTCATCGGCAGAAATGATCATATCGGCCGATGCCGATGATGGTCATTTAAAGCTTTTATCGGCCGATACCGATGTTGTGCCGATATCATCGTGCATCCCTAGTGCATACGTACTTTCTGTGCTTGGCCCTTAATAAACAGAGCAATTTCATGAGGGTCCTCACATCATCGGTGATCTGGCCCTAATTAATCATTACCTTATGAGCTTGTGGTAACCATCTAGGTGCCATAGAGAGTTTGGGCCAGCTATGCGATATGTTCTGCGCTATGGTCTATGTGACAATGCTCTCAAAACAGCTGCCTCTGGATTTGTTCGGAGCATGCTCACCCTCACCCTCCTCCTTTGAACAAGCACACCTGCTGAGCTTAACTGAGCCCTCACAGACTCAGGTCCAAGAAGATCATTTTGACCGACAGCATCGATGACCATGCTGTCAAGCTCCTGATCCGTTACTTGTGCATAGCGTCTTGAACGATTGAGATGAAAGATTCTGTTAATAAATAAGAAATACTCATAAAAGTATATGACAATGGCTCAACCTTATTAACTTGTGATTAGTATCCACATGCCAGAGAGACAGGGGCCCTCTCACAGAATATGTGCGGCGTACCACACATCCCAATCCATACATTCTGGACAGGACTCCTATCGAATCCACTTCATGCATCGAAGAGGGCATTTCATTTTTAATCTGGGCAACCAATCTATTGAGGTTTTGATCACTGAGATTACTGTATTTTTTTGTGGAAAGACCAAACTCTCTGATTCGTCTACTGACAGTGCGACATGAAACTCCCAGAAGTTTTGCAATGTAGTGTACAGAGAAGTTTAGTTCGCAAAGTTCAGACAAAGTCTCTATTTCAATGTTATATTTCGGATGCCCTGTCCTGCTAGCGAGAGTAGTTACTTCTGTCTGTGGGGCTGTATATTCGATTTGCTGTCTGACAAGGGAAAAGAGCTCCTGCAGGGCCTGGATGACTTGTGATGGCACATCAACATGTCTTGACAGGGTCTGAAATAAGTACATTTCTTGACGACATGTAAATTCCAGGAAATCAAGATCAACTGGTGATCTTATGAGAGCTATTTCCAATTTGGACAGCAGTCTTGAAAGAATCTGAAATCTCAGAATTTCCTAAGAACACAAATAAGTATCAGTAATAATACTGTCTACGTTCCACTAATGAAATGAATGACACATTAACTTTACTTTTACCTGAACCATAAAAGTGTTATATATCCAGGGAATACCAAAAAAAAAAAAAAATGAGATGGCTAAGGGAAGGAGCTGTGAGTGGGCCACATTTCTGATAAAATTATTGAAAATTCGGTTCCTGCAATTGCTGAGGTCATGTGACTCTTATATCACTATTAAGCAAGAAGTAGCATTGTTGTGAGAAAACAACTGACATGGAAAATGTTAATATCTTTAATACATTTATTAATTATTTACACGGTGTCACATGCCTGTCCTGTCTTGTGCTGCACATGGGTGTTATGTTATTTTGGGCCATGTGCTCATGTCATTGTCTGATCCCTCCCTCTTGTTATCTGATTATTGTTTGAGTTCTTCCACCTGTTCACTCTTGATTAGTTTCCCTTTATTAGTCCCCTCTTGTTTGCAGTCTGTGTTGGTTTGTTGTCTAATGTTTCCTGTTCCCCAGTAAGTTCATGTTCTGGTATTTCCTAGGTATTTCCTAGTTATGTTTTTCCCCCCTCATGGGTTTTGTTTTGTATTTGTTTTTCTTTTAAAAATTAACCTTATTTTCTGCACTTGAGTCCTCGCACCCTTTTGTATTTATCCTGCCGTGACACAAGGAGGAAAAAAAAATGTGTCTAGCTATTTTTAGTTTATAACATCAAGAGTTGGCTGAGTTACCTTATCTATATAAGTTACACAAGTCAATTATGTAAAAATCTCCTAAATATTTTAATCACTTACATGCAAACTTGGGTCAGCCATAGAAGAATCAGGTAAAAAAAAACTCCTTGTATCAAAAACAAAAAACACAAAAGACATCAAGCATTTGTAAATTAACAATTTTGTGTTAATTCTACCTAAATGATACATTTAACATATAAACACGTGTGTATAACTTTAAAGAAAATGTACCTTCTTAAGGTGATGATACACAATAAATAAAGTTACAATCAAATACATGTTTTGTTTTTCATTTTTAATTCAGCTACCCTGGCAAGTGCAAAATATAAAATATACAATTAAATTTATCATTTAAATTACTGTTGAATTAAATTTCTGTATACTACTGCTCATCTTGGACAGAGTAAGCCAACTCAATTATCTGCCTTTTCAGCTTCTTCGCCTTGTTGTCTGGCAGGCTTTCTGGGCAACTTTCTAAGTACTGTAAAAAGCCAGTGTGTGGTGAGGGGGCCTTTCTTTTCAGGAAACCCATAGCACAATGCATGGCCTCTGTAGCTTTATCCATTTTTTTTCTTTTTGGGCTCAGACACAGCCTTGTGGCGTTGGGGTTGAGGTGGAGTTGTTGGAGTGGAAGTGGAAGGAGAAGATGTGATGTTCTCTAGGAACTGGGATGTTGAGGGAGCAGCCAAAACTGTTGACAAATTGTCAGAACTTTCTTCAATAGTGCAGTGGTCACGGAGAAAGGACAGGATGTAATAATACTTCCACTTGGGCTGGTAAACCTCTTCAGCCCCTGCCCCCAATTTACTGCTCTTCAGAACGATTCCATGCTCCCGCAAAAATACAGTACGCAAGTTTTTAAATTTCCTTTTGATATCTTCCTCTGAGAAAAAAAGAAACATAATACTGTAACATAAATACTCTACAGGTGATCTATAGGTGATATCAATTTTTTTTTAACCATGCGTTTACACACAGTTATGAAGCACTGTGGAATCAGCTGTAGAAATTAGTCATGGACACAAGTTAAGACTGTTCTTAACCTTTGTCCATGACTGTAACGCTGTAAATTCCAGTAAATACGACTTGTGATTGGACTGTACTGTACGTCAGCAGACAGCAAAGCATTGGCCAAGAGCAGATGGCCCTCCCTCCAGGCTTTTTTTGAAGTTGCGAAGTTGCGAAGCTTAATTTTCGCTCAGTCTGAGTTTCAGAGTTTCAGAGCAGAGCTGCGTGACAACGCTGCCACAAATCACGTGAGTCGCAAGTTCGCAACTGTGTGGGCGTATCTCCACAAAGTGGGTGTTGTAAACTCAGCTCTGAAAAAATAGTATGCAATAGGAGTGCAAATGTAATGTAATGTAATAAGTTTCACCCTTTCGAACCTCAGTTTTCAGAGTTTCAAAACTTTTTTTCACCTATTCGCACACCCGTTTTCAGATCACCATTTACAAGGTTTCAAATCTGTAAAACAAACTATACACTGGGAGAACAGTGACAAATTCTAAACTCTGAAAAAATGATTGCACAACACCGTAAAAAAGAGTGATGCACTTCTGAAGAAGGAAAACTCAAAAACAAAATTATGTTTGCAGAGATTATTTTTTTTTTATCTCTTTGCAAGCCTGCAAAATTCTGTTTTCAGAGTTTCAAAACTTTTTTCCACACATTCGCACAGCAGTTTTCAGATCACCATTTACAAGGTTTCAACCCTGGAAAACAAACTAATACAGTGGGAGAACACTGACAAATTTGAAACTCTGAAAAATTGTTTGCGCAACATCGTAAAAAAAATGTTGCAGTTCTGAAGAAGGAAATCTCAAAAACAACATAATGTTTGCAGAGATATTTAATTTTTTTTACATTTTGCAAGCTTGCAAATCTTATTTTTTGATCTTGCAAAACCTTTTTTTGTAAGATTTTGAGTTTTCGAACACTTAGTTTCAACCTTTCAGAACTTTATTTTCAGTTTTGAATCATGGCAGGATTTTAATCCCGTAGAAGTCCCTCGTTTTAAAGGGATACTTCACCTCTGGGAAGATGAATGTGTATTTTAAAATAGGCCATTTAAGTAGACGAAATGTGAAGAAATTTTTGAATTTGGAGCTTTCTAGACTGAGAAAAGCCAGAAAATGTATTTTTGGCTTATGTGGATGAAAGACAACAACTCCCAGAATGCACTTGCTTCGCTGCCTTAGGAGGCCACGCCTACCGGTAAGAGTGCTCAGTTGAAAACAACAAAGCTAGCCTACGTGATGAGTTTGCGAGGGATTTAGAGATCGTCCAAAATGTCCGGCATTCGGCTTTTGCGTTCTACAGTCGCCATTCATCATGTTTACTGTGGCGAGCAGGACGAGGCTGACGGCCGCGGGAGAACAGCGCGAGGCCGGTGGCATGATTACTGAGATGCCGGGTCTCGCATCTCTCACGGAGGAGCGGGAATTTTTCTTAGCAATGGTAAAACGCACATCAACCGATCACTTGTTTAGCGTTCATGTAAACACTACATTCAAATTCACCAATCGGAATGAATTCAGTTAGATTGAAACAAAAGGTGTGCATGTAAAAAATGAATGGCGACCGCAGAAAGCAAAAGCTGAATCCCGGACATTTTGAACGATCTCGCCCGCCGGACAAGTCCGGGAAAAGGAGGATGGTTACTTACTCAGCTTTCTCCTACTATTCAGCTTTCTCCACAGAACAAGAGCCTGCTAGCTTAGCTTCCAAAGAAAGACGGCTGACAGTGTGTGCATTCTGTGAGTGAGATCCCACCCTCTATGGGCGGGCTGAAAACATGCGGAACAACGCCTTCTACTGCCTGTAGTCTTTAGCCTCTGTCCAGAAAATCCTCCGATGACGCAAAATGACGATTTTTGTGTTATCGGAGGATTTTTCCAGACAAAAAATACATAAATTTCTTGTCTCAGGGGGATATGAGGGTGGAAAGCACGGTAACTCGAAAATACTTCAGGTTTTCTACTAATACAAAGCTTAATGCTAAATCCTGAAGTAACCCTTTAAGGTCCCGGTGTTTATACAGTTTGCCTTTGGTTTCCACAAGTGGTCATGCTCTGTATATACAAGGACACACAATAGGAGATGGTGATGTTAGACAAACACTGTTCCAACTTCCAAAAAAAAAAAAAAAAACAATCGATGAGCGGCCCTTCATTTATTACAAGTCAGTGGTTCTCAAAATTTTTAGAGTGGCGTACCCCCGAGGCATTTAACATCCTTCTGCGTACCCCCTCTCATCCACTTAGACTGCAGTTGACCCTTCTCCATTAAGGGACAAAATTTGTCCCCTTAAATCGGCTTTAAGTGCATTTTTGCCTTTATAAAATAAATAATGCTTTTAATTAAAAAATGTTAAATAGAGAAGTGATTCTTTTAAATATTAAAATAAAACAGCCAGTAGGTGGCGGTAAGTCGATGCCTTTATGAGTGAGCCATCGATTCATTCATCAGAAACGAACTGTATTTATGAATGAATCATTGACTCTCACAATTCATTCACGAAACACAGCTGTGTGCTGGAGATGCACAACAGTTCTGCTGTGGCTTTTGTTGGAACTATTATTTCATTGCAAAATAGAGTAAAAAATACTGACAATAGCCTACTGTTTAAAATGAGCATCACTTAATATTACCCAGGGCAGGGGCGTAGAATTTAATAGGGACGCTATGGACATGTCCCATATCCAGTGACACCGATATGTCCCTGGCAATAATTTCGATCAAAACTTAAAATATATTTATATATAACCACTGTAGTCCGGTTGTGTCTTGTGTTTTTATGTATTAGCCTAGGCTTATTTTATTTAATCAGGAAACATCCTATTTAGATTAAAATCTCTTACAAGAGCGGTAAACCTAGATGCGGTAAGCTATAGGGAGAAATCAGTAGTTCTGTGCTCAAACATGCGGGACAAATCAGTGTTTACTAGTGTAGTACAATCGCGGGATAAGTGGCAAACAATCGTTACTTTGACAATCGTTAGAGAGAGAGAGAGAGAGAGAGAGAGAGAGAGAGAGAGAGAGAAAATGTATTTATTTATGGAAAACAGTTGAAAATGTAAAAATGCAGAAAGTTTTCTGTGATAGTCAGGGTTAGTGTAGGGGGATATAATACACCATTTGTACAGTGTGAAAATCATTATGTCTGTAAAAAGTCCTCATAAAACATAAAAACACAACATTGCTTGGTCTTGTTGAAATGAGAGGAATGTTTGATGAAGATGAAACCCTTGTCATCCCAGTCTCATCAGCTGAGGCTGAAAGAAGTTTCAGAGCTCTTAGGAGACTGAAAACACGGCTCAGAACAATGGCACAAGTGACACTTAACAGTATTGCTGTGTGTCATGTCCAACAGGACAAACTGGACATTATTGATGTGAAACAAATATGCCAACAGTTCATTTCTGTAAGTTCACTTTCAAATGAAAATTCGGTCATAATTTACTCTCCCTCAAGTTGTTTCAAACCTGTATGCATTTCTTTCTTCTGCTGAACACAAAAGAAGATATTTTGAAGAATGTTGGTAACCAGTATTGAGGGTTTTTTTCTACTATGGAAGTCAATAGGTTCCATCAACTGTCTGGATACTGACATTCTTCAAAATATCTTCTTTTGTGTTCAGAAGAAGAAAGAAATTCATACAGGTTTAAAACAACTTGAGGGAGAGTAAATGATGACAGAATGTTCATTTTTGGGAGAATTGTCCCTTTAATGACAGATGCAGCTCAGCTTCAGGGGACGTCCCCGTCCCCACCAATTTCAAAATCAAACCTACGCCCTTGATATTACCCTTTCATTTACTGAACTTTTTCAATTAATAAACTGATTTATTAAAAGCAATGTCACATTTGCAATCGTGTGGATATTGGGGAAACATTGTATTCTTGCTCGTATAATATATGACCAACATTAAAAACAAGGATTCACACAAGGTATGTTTTTATTTCGAAGAGAGTTTGAATCTTAAATCGATCTCAATGCACAGTCTGTTTATGCCATAGACTGTAAAAAAAAAAAAAAGGTTTATACTTGTTCTTCATGCTAGTAAGTGCTAAATCCACACTTTTACAAAGGTTCATTGTCGAGAACAGCAGTAATGTATTTAGTGCAATTTGCTAAGGAAGCCGACTCTGCACGCAATCATATGGACGCTAATAGTGTTGATGCAGTCCGTTTTGACTCAGTTTTGATTGGATGATGTCAGGTATTTACGGCATTTGCTAGATATACATGTTATGGGGTAGAATTAAATAAACGGCCAATTTTGTTCACGTACCTTCTCTGTCGCCTCAATTTGAGAACCACCGTTACAAGTGAATTGCTGAGACACAAGTCAGGGTATGTAGTTAACTTTCAGGTAACTATGTAGCAAATTCACCTCAAGTTAGCTAAATCCCATAGAAATTCTATGGAGCGGTGGCTAACGGCAGTCAGGGGCGGCGCTAGGGCTGGGCTAAGGGGGCTTAAGCCCCGAATGTTTTTAGTAAAGCCCCGAATAATTTGTTACTTTGTCTTTCTCATAGCAAAACAATGAATCAGAAAAACAAATGTGAATAAGATTAGCCTACAGCAGCCGCGATTACCTAATCATGAAAAGTGCATATTACAGTTTTATTTATTTTTCCCTTTGCATTAAAGGTACTTACGACGTGCGTTTGCAGCGTTGAGCATTGTAGCCAATCACAGACATGTCTGTTGAACGCATCGGCCAATCAGAGGCGTTTACACGAGTCGCTGTGCTGAAGATGTATTTTGCGTATGATTTTGCGCGAGCTCAGAGTTCTACACTTTCGCAAACCTGTCATTATTATTGGCAATAAACTTAAGATGCAAATAAGAGATTCACTGCAATGTATTTTATATTCTTGATGCTGCTCTGATGCGCTTCATTACGCAGCGCTCTGTTTGTTAGGATGACTAAAAGTTCAGAGGTCTAGCTCATCAATGTCAAAATGATTAAAGAAGTGAAAGAATGCCTGGTAAAATGTAAGTAGATAAACATTTAGTATTTGACTGTTTTACAATAAAAATGTTCAACTACCGACAGTATCCGGGGACGCAAATTAGTCAACTTTATTTATTTATTTATTAAATTTGGCCTTTTTGAATTTACAATATGCTATTATTTCCTTGATTCATTTAGAGAGAATGCATGCCTAATTAAAAATAAAATATGATTTGCAAATAGTTACAATTATTTAACTAATAATGTGTTTTTCCCTTAAAACCTTATAAAGGTACAACAAAGTTTTCAAACAGTGATGTAATGAAACATTGGCAATTTAAGTTTGAAAGGAGTAAAGCCTATGTTAAGGCTATTAATGAAATGTAATTTTGCCAAAAGAAGAACTTTTATTTTAAACAAATGTTCATTTTTAATTAGCCAACTTCAGTGTGATGTTACCATATTATCATGCTTAACACTGAGAATTTGAATAAGTGTAATGTGATCAGATGCAGATATCTAAATTAAAGAATATGGGCGGTTTACGGGTGGATTATTTATTTTTAACAGTGGATTTGAGTGACTCAAATTGCACCAGATTAATGAATTTATCTTTAAAATGTACCAAAATTTCTTACGGGGGGCATGCCCCCGGACCCCCCTAGAGGTACCAAGCTCCACTCACAAAAATAATGTCGAAAACACATTAGGCTATATGATGATCTATGAAAAATAACATTTAATTACCTTATTATTAAAATACATTATTACGATTTTACTACCTCCGCCTCATTTTGAGCCAGGAAAAACCCTGAATACAGTAAGCCTTTGTTTGTCTTAATTCCCATAAATCGCTTTTATAAATAATTAATTCCATTATATAAAAATACCCAATTTTAGTTTGGGCTAAAGCCCCGAATATCCACTGACCTTAGAACCGCCCCTGACGGCAGTTATCAAAACCAAAAACATTTAATGTCTAAATTACAGCCTGGGCACATTAAATTTAACATCTATTGGTATTTTAACCATTAAATTAAGCAAATTTTCTGTTTTGGGTTTACACATGACAACTTACCAGCATAAAAAGATATTAGTTGACGCTCCTTTTCTTCGCTCCACTGCCGCTGAGAGGCCACCACCTTGTTTGAAAATTTTCTGAAATCTCCAAGCCGGTCACGTGATCGGCGGCTAGCATTCTGATTGGAGGATCTCAAAAAGTTGCCCTCAACTGATCTAAAGTATCCAGATAGAAATATGTTGCCCATTCTCAATGAGAAAGTGCCCAAGCAACATTGCTCGGCAACATTGCTCAAAAAGATGCCCCGTGTATCATCATCTTTAGATTCACTGGTTGCTACACTGACCTGTCATTCCCTTTTTCTTAAATTTCTTTCTTCCTTACAATGGATTCTGAAGTATATTGTTTATCATAACAGTGACTGCTAATTTACCAATAATACACCATGAAAAAAATAAAAAGATTTACTATTGTTTGTCTTATAAAAATACATCACATTTACAATTTACACAATTGTAATTTAAATGTCCCACTTTAACAGTATTCACAGGCAATGTACACAAAATGAAGGAGAAATCATCAGAACATCATTGTTTGTTGGCTAATGTGAATTTGCTGCGTAAACTTGTCACAGGAAATGTGCAGCATTTTCTGGATTCATTTAACTGGAATTTAAACTGGATTCATTTAATTTTACACAATAAGGCCATGACTTGATTGGCAAAATCCCTGAAGTTTGCCTCCATTCTCCATCTTGCAATTGCATATTGAAGAATGTTCTTGAAATCTTTGTTTTTTGCTTGAAGTGAAATCATCTGAACCCACTTGCTTCTGCATATGAACCTGTTTTCCAAAAGAGGAGGGGTGGATGAATTTAGCAAACATTATTATTATTATTATTATTATTATTATCATTAGACTAATATTATTATACTATTTTGGTAATAAATAAGTGTAAAAGAACCATCTATAATCTTACGTTAGGGCTCTGTGCGATATCATTCATGGTGTTTAGCCATTCCAGCTCCAGAGATTCTCTGAACTCCATCTGTAATTTCTTCATTTCTTTGACCTCATCGCTTTCCATCATTTCCTGGTATTCTTCTTCAGTCTGGGAAACAAACGTATGAATATGCATAAAAATTGAACATAATCAACAGGATATATAAACATAGATATTTACTACCTATAACCCCCATAAAATATCTAGTATTCAGAAAGTCCAGCATTATGATTTCTTCATATTACTTGATCTCAGCGATACTCAAATTTGTCACATTTGTCACAACACTATTCATTTTTTGTATCTGTGCATTTCACACTTTTTAGCATCAAGAGACTGTTTTATGAGTGAGTCCATGAATCATTCACCCGATTCAAAAATATGAATTCACTACTGCGTGTACTTTCGCAGCAATCAGCTTTGACTTAGTTTGAAACTACTGTCATTGACTCAATTAAATGCTATAAAGAACATCAATGTATAAATCTATTTATGACCTCACCGGCTCTTTGAAAAACTCTCCAAGCTTGAAGGTTTCTATGGGTTTCATCTCACACTGGAACAGATCCCTCAAATTCATGGCCACGAGGTGCATAAGCTCATCCTCATAGGCAAAGACCCTTCCATCTTCACCCAACAAGAGCACCAACTGCAGACCAAATGCATCACATGGGAAGTCATCAATGGCACCGATCACCTCCATTTCCATCCGTTCTGGCAGGTAATAATCTTTCCAGGCTTCAAGCTGTTCTTCATCCCCTTCGTACACTGTTCCATCTTGCCCACAAATTCTCAGAGTAGAACCTCTTGCTTTCACGAGAGGAATCGTCGAGTCGCGATTACGCTTCACGAAATCTGCAATCTCACTGAGGTCCACAGCATCTGAAGCAAAATTATCATCATTATTATCACTTAATTAGAAATATTTATACAGTTTTATAGTATGCAACAAGTGTGCAACACAAAGTTTATTTCTTTATTTTGTACTTTTGTACACAGAATGTAAATTGCACACACATTTCATGAACGTGTATGAATCTGTATCGATCAGAGGTGCGTTTCCCGTACAACTATATAACTCGCTGCTTAACTACCATAGTACAATGCATCATTGGAGAAATCAACTAGCGAGTCACGACTGTTTCCCGAAACCGTATGTCGCAAAGTATCGTTCAACACGTTGGTTTATGACATCTCGCACGTGGTGGACTAATAACTTATTTTAATTAATCTGTTTGAGATCAAATTAACACTAGATTTTGTCAAATAAGTTACAGACATGGCATCTGAAGACCATTTCTAATTTTTCTCTGTTATTTAGCTTTATTACCAGACTTAATATTTGACTCGTTCTTACATAGTAGTGCACGTTCGCACATGCCCAGTCTTCAAAAACGGTGCTTTAAATCTCTTGACAAACTAAAAGACGTAAATTACATTTGTATGTATTCTAAATAAATAACACGGGTTGTACTGAATGTCAGCTTGCTTATTTTGCTAAAGATAAGGATTTATTCAGTCAACATCTCATGCAAACTAGAAACTATGCTTCTAACCACAGCTCGAGAGCTGTCGTTCCAAACACACAAGTTTGCGATGCTGTTTGCGAACGTTCGTTGGAACGATGGTTTCGGGAAACACCAAATCGTTGAACTATGCTGATAACGACGGAACTTGCGACCATAGTTGGCTAACGATGCTTTCGGGAAACGCACCCCAGTTTTGTATTATTTAAAGTTTTTAAAGTGTGCAGTAATAAGAGGTATGGATGAATCCTATTATCCATAATCCAATAAATAAATGAAAAAAGTGAATTCAACATTCCAGTAAACAACAGGACAGGAACGGGGGAAACTGGTAAGCCTGATGAAATTCATAAATCATCTCACGCTCGTTGTCTTGATTGTGACTCTTTGTCCCACAAAAGAGAAGTCTTCAAACTCTTGCTTGAACGGTGATGAGTTTTCTCCTCCTGCTGCATGGAATAAACGTCTTGATTCAGTGAACATTGAACACCAGGAAGGGATTTTCTGAACTTCTCCATCATTATTTACTCAATCTGAGCAACATCAGACTGACATCACTTTCCTGCAGTCCATTTGTTGAAGAAGCATTGATGGAGCTCGTCACTAAAATGGACACCAGGAAACTTTCTGATGATCATGCTTTCAAATCCTGAAGAATCTGCCAGTGAATAATTCCAGATTACATGATATTGATTATATTTGTGCCATGTCTTCTTGTCCAGTAGCCTTGTTACTTCTCACTATATCCTCATGAACAGTGACAGATCCTATTCTTGCTCTCCAATTTGAGATTCATTTGTTAATTTTATTTATATTATTAACTGATTGATCCCCTTCACACATCTGACTGAACAGCACATTTGAGTGAATATACAGAAAATTATCATTTATTAAATGTGATGTATATTAATACACTTGTGCTTTTGTAATCTGGAAAAAAGCCCAAGTGTTATTTACATACGATAATACACAAATATGATGCTTTGTGTGTTTCTGAAGTCAGTCATTTATATTAAGTGTATTTATGGTCACCTATCTTCCATTTGATTCCACAAAAAATGCCCTGGTCTCTTTATGAGGATTTTTTGGAGAAACTCACATGTGTCCCAGTGATTATCCCGGTGGGACGCATCTTCTCTGGCCGAGGTTTGCTGCAATCGCAGGTTCTTCCAAATGTAAGAGGCATGTTTTGGAATCTCTCACACTTTACAGTAATACTCTGAATAGACCTTCTGTGCAAATGTCACAGATCTTGTTACTGGTCAAGATCTGCTTTCAGTATTTGCACACGTGCTCTACACAGTCCCATTACTACAAAATGGGAGTCTCCAAACATTACAACACTGTAGTCGATCAGCGGCCGATTCTTTCTTTAACGCAGTTTTTCTGTCAGTGAACAGAATCAGTCCACTACAGCTTCAAACATTGAGGCTAATGGCAGCTTGCTATATCAGTCATCCTTGTGTTTCAAGCAGCCATTTTAAAGAATGTTGGTAACCAGACAGTTGGCGGCACCTATGGAAGTCAATGGGTGCTGTCAACTGTCTGGTTACAAACATTCTTTAAAATATCTTATTTTTTGTTCAGCAGAAGAAAAAAACTCATACAGGTTTGGAACAACATCAGGGTGAGTAAATTATGACAGAATTGTAGTTTTTGGGTAAACTATCCCTTGAAATTTTATTTATTTATTTATTTATTACTCCAGATTTACTCAATGTTACACCGTGGGCCAGTAAGAGAATGATAATTTCAGAGAATGAGAAATGGTATGTTATTTAATTGATATATTATTGACATTTCACTGATATTTCATTTTACTAATAAAGGTATACAAATCATTCCACTGAATTGACATGGTAATTGTTGCTACGATAAAGCTCTTGTGGAACCCCCATTCGTTTTCAATGTTTTTATGCTTTTAGCTTTTTGGACATGTACATCATAATAAATATATCTGTTTTACAAAACTTTAAGAATTTTTCCACTGATGTGTCATATATCACTAAAAAGGGGAGAATCTCAGCTTTAATGTGTTATAAGTCACATATGCAGGATAACTATGGATCAAATGTGTTGCAGTTTTAAAAAATAACTTATCTTTAAATTGGAATTTCTCAAAAATATGATTTTCTGAGGCCGAATTTGAGCAAATCTTTGACATGGCCTTACTCAGTCAATTTGAAAGATATCAAGGTTATATTTTCACAGAATGTTCTTTACATTGTGTAGGATGATTTTATGTAAAAAAACACTGAATCACAAAAAAATTACTTTAGCTAGGTTTTCACAGGCAGGGTCACATATCTCCCAAGGGTAGCATGTACAGAGTGAACAGCAGCGGTCCTAGTACTGAGCCTTGTGGTACGCCATACTGAACTTGTGACCGATAAGACATCTCTTCATTTACTGCTACAAACTGATAACGGTCAGATAAGTATGATTTAAACCATGCTAGTGCAATTCCACTAATGCCAACATAATTTTCGAGTCTATTTAAAAGAATAATATGGTCGATAGTGTCAAATGCAGCACTAAGATCGAGTAACACTAATAGAGAGATACAACCACGATCAGATGATAAGAGCAAATCATTTGTGACTCTAATGAGAGCTGTCTCGGTTCTATAGTACGGTCTAAATCCTGACTGAAAATCCTCAGATATCATTTCTTTCTAAAAAGGAGCATAGTTGTGAGGATACTGCCTTTTCTAGTATCTTTGACAGAAAAGGTAGATTCGAGATCGGCCTGTAATTGACTAATTCTGTAGGATCAAGTTGCGTTTTTTTAACAAGCGGTTTAATCATAGCCAGCTTAAAAGTTTTCGGTACATATCCTATTGACAAAGATGAATTAATGATATTAAGAAGAGGATCTATGACCTCTGGAAGCATCTCTTTCAGTAGCTTAGTCGGGATAGGGTCTAACATACATGTTGTCGATTTAGATGATTTAATGAGTTTAGTAAATTCTTCCTCTCCTATAGCAACGAATGAATCAAATTTTTCTTCAAGGAGACTACAATGCACTGCCTGATGCGATACTGTAGTAGACGGTGTGGCGAGCAGGACGAGGTCGAGGGCCGTGGGAGGACGGTGCGAGGCCGGTGGCGTGATTATGATGAGCGACACGTGCGCGACGCACCGGTCTCGTATCTCTCACGGAGGAGCGGAGGCATAAAGGAGGAGCGACGACAGTGAAGAGCGAGAGAGGACAGGCCTGATTTTATTTGATGTGTTGTTTCTGTTTTGTGTTGCCAGCAGTCGTCCGTGAGGGGCTGCTGGCTTTTATTTTCATTTTGTATTTGTTTTATTTTTGTTATTAAAAAGTCTTTAAATGTTCGCCGGTTCCCGCCTCCTTCTTCCCATAACAACATACCTTGCTACAGACGGTATACCTCATGCTTACACATAGTACAATCCACTTTCCACATTAAGAAACAATGGCCCTGTCCCAATCGGCACACTTCATGTGCACTTTTGGTCTTGTGGACTTACAATGGCTGCCGCGTGCGCGTGTCCGTTAAGTCCGTGAGACAGCAGTGTGTCCCATTTCTCATTTTTAGATCTCAGAAGGGTGCTCACAAGCACCCCCATGTGGTCGATTTGTGCCCTTGATGCGCACTTTTTCAGAGCCCGCGCTGATGCGGATTCCGCAGCAGACTTCTTCCCGACAGTCAAAGCGGCATTACGTCACGAAAGTGCGGACTCAGAGGAAGACCGCGAGTGCTTAGGGTTCCATTTGGGACAGGGCATATTTCTCAGTGTATCCATTATTGGTACATTTGCATCAGTTGAAACATTCCTTTAACATGTACACATTTAATGTATCATCATCATTGGAACATCTCTGCTCAGTAAACTTTGCATTGCACACACACCTCTTAGCAAAATGTAACTCTACCAGCTCCCCTCCCTGTGTCTAAAAGATGATCCTTAAACATGTGTCCATGCAATCTATAGTCTAACTCATGCATTTTAAACTTCATAAGATAATACAACTGATTACGAATATTAATAAAGAATAATAATACAGATACATAATATTAAATAATGAAATTATATTAAAAGATGAAATTTTAGTCTTCAGCATCGTAACGCCTGTTAAAAATCTAAATCTCTTGATCATAACGCAGGAGAAGAAGAAGCAGAAACGAGTGATTGGCCCTGTCCCAAATGGCACCCAAAGCACTCGCAGTCTGATCTGAATCAGATCTGGATGTAGTCTTTGCTTTTTTATGAGAATTACCCACATTCAGGTTTTAATAGAAAAACAATGCATTAAGCTAGAATACAGTTGCTGTTTTTTGTTTAAAAGCAGAGGCTCTGTTTTTTTTTTTTGTGGATATGTTGCATATTAAGATATTTATACAATAAAATATTCTGGGGGCCATGAAAATTTAGTGAAAATGGTCAAAAACGCTGGCAGGGAATGAGTTAATCTTTCAGTTGTGATGTTCAACTGATTCAAATCAAATCTGCTGAAGTTTCAGTGTCTGTATGAAGGAACAGCTGTGTGTGTAAGAACATGTCAGTGTCTGTAATTCAGATTCCTTCAGTTTGAACTCAAATTATAATTCTGCATATTATAATTTCTGTTTCTACAGTACTGGATTGAACTTTTAAAGGCAATCTGAGCAGCACACAGTCCTGACAAACACAGATTACACATACAAGCAACAGTCCTGAATCAGCTCGTGTGTGATGAGGTGTGTGAGGCCAATTACTGGAGGAGACTATTGCAATAAACATGAGGCAATATGTGTGTAATATATAGTCTGATCGAGACATCTGGATCAATGCTGATTCTTTCATGCTTTCATTCTCACATCTACAGGCAACTCGATGTAAAGCCCCACATCAACGACACATCAGTCAGATAACAAAAGATTTACACTTAAATCTGATTTAAGAAGAATGACAGATCAGACCAAAATAAAAGGACCCTTTCATCTGGTGTCACAAATGCAGAGAGATCAGAGGCACAAGCAGTAAGAGACACTTGCCAATAACCTTTCAGCAAGTCCAGTTTAGGAACATATGACACTGAACCCACGCGATCTATGCAATCCTCCATCCTGGGCAGAGGAAAAGAGTCAGGTTTAGTGACACTGTTAAGTTTCTGATAGTCTGGGCAAAACCTAAATGTGCCGTGTGTGTTTGGCAGGGCGAGCTCCACACACTCCAGCTAGACACCGCCAGACCATTTCACAACAGGTAATCTTCCTCCTTCTCCATCCCCTCCTCTTCCTCGGATCGGCCCGATAGGGATGCTGGTTGATGGGAGCTGAACCAATAACTTCAGTATCATGGAACAAAACAATTTGTTTGAGTGAGTGTGTGTGTCAGAGAAAAGAGACAAAAACCGTTTCATCAACAGCACAATATCTGCTCGATGAGAATCACAAATGAGATAAATGTAAGATAAATGTTCATCTGTACCCTTCACTGTTTCTGAACTCGAGAGTCTGGGAGGAACGGTCACTTTCTCACAGTCAATTCAGCCTCACATTCAGTTTCAGCAACAGAAGACACTAGTGCGACTGAGACAGCAGGATCCTGGCTTTGTGTACGTATGACTTAATCATATTATTTTGACAAACACAGGTTCCCTTTCAGTCGCTCATGTTCGATGACGACGTAATTGGGATCACTTCAGGGTGCCCTATCAACTTCGAGTGTCTACAGAACGAGCCAATGAACATTGGCGTGCGTGAATCGCGTCATACGCGCCCGCCCCGCAGCTCGGGTATAAACAGGAAGCGGGCGCACGTACACATTGTCTTTCACTTCGGAGCCGAGCTTCAGTCAGACTTCTGTCTACAAGAATTCAGCACTTTGAAGATTCTAAAAGAAATCTACTCTCTGCAAGCAATGCTGGTGTCACGGCGCGATCAGCGGTGGCCGCGAGCATTGCAGCTCACAACTGCTGTTTTCACAGCACTATTGCTTTACTGCTTTACTATTACTGTGTGTCATTCACACCGCGGCTACCCCTGGGGGCCTCAGCACTGAGAGAGCTAGTTTTCAACCTTTTTTGTTTTCTAAAATAGCAACACAAGCGTGACCCTGCATCTTTTTCAAGATATCATTCCGCTTGTGCGTTTCTGGATCCCGTCGTTCCCTGGCGCCAGCAGATGGCCACAGTAGTTGCCTCTCATGTTTGGGCATTCAACAAGCTGAGGCAGCTTTTGTGGATAGTTCATGTTCCCATTGCGGGAATATGACTATCTCAGCGCTTAGATCGAGACTCGCTTACCTCAAGGGAGGTGCAGTCCCCTCGCCTAGTGTTTATTCTGCCCCACAGAATAGACCTACTTCGGTGCATGACCAGGGTGATCTGAGGATTACCGTGAGGGCTTCCCCATCAAGACAACCACCGCAGGCCCCTCGCGCCTCACAAGCGCTGTTGCCATTGGAGACCCTTAGTGAACGTCTTGGTCCTTCTCCGGAACGACCAACCATTTCCTTTGGGGCTCCTCCTGATTATCAGATGTCGATCGCAGCATCGGAGGGGGAGCTTCAGTCCTCTGGAGATGATGACTTGGCTGCGTTACACCCCTCGGGGCGTGTAGCGTTGCCCGAGACCGATCCAGAATGGACGGCTATGCTTTCCCTGGCCGCCGAAAAGGTTGGGCTTGCATGGAACCCTCCACCACGTCCCAAACCTTCTCGGTTGGACGATTGGTTTCACGAGGCGGGCTGTGCTGGTTCTCAGTGCGCCACCCCGGTACCTTTCTTTCCGGAGGTGCATGAGGAGCTTTCTAGGACGTGGAAGGCACCGTATAGTGCCAGAAGCCGTTCTAGTGTCCCCTCCCCCCTCGCCACCCTCGACGGCGGGGCAGCTAAGGGGTATGTTGATATCCCTCCAGTGGAGCGGTGGATCCCTCCGTCGTGATGCAACTGTGTCCGGGCCTATGTGCCGTCCGAGTTGGGTCCCTGGATTACGCCGCGCTGCCCCACCCCGGGTTCGTCTGTGGTGCTGTTGGTCCCTCTTGCTCGGTCTCTGGGAGCCTGGTTAGCACTTCCCAGCCCGTCTCACTGGCTCATCCGTACTATCAGACTCAGCTATTCTATTCAGTTTGCCCCGCACCCCCCTGCTTTCAAGTGCATTCTATTCACCCGTATTCTGGCGGACAATACCCCTGTGCTCAGGGCAGAGATCGCAGTCCTACTGGTGAAGGACACGATCGAGCAGGTCCCTCCAGCAGATATGAAGACCGGCTTCTACAGCCCGTACTTCATTGTACCCAAGAAATGTGGTGGGTTACGACCAATCTTGGACCTGCGCATCCTGAACCGGTCCCTTCACAGGCTACCGTTCAAGATGCTTACGCAGAAACGCATTTTCAAGTGCATCCGTCCCCAAGATTGGTCTTCACAAAAGTCACGGAGGCGGCCATTGCTCCCATGTGCGAGTGTGGTGTTCGCATTCTCAACTACCTCGACGACTGGCTTATTCTGGCCCAGTTGAGAGAGCAGTTGTGCGAACACAGGGACATGGTGCTCAGTCACCTCAGCCGCCTAGGGCTTCAGGTCAACTGGGAAAAGAGCAAACTCACCCCCGGGTAGAGGATCTCTTTTCTCGTTATGGAGTTGGACTCGATCAACATGACAGCGCGCCTCACTGAGGACCGTGTCCAATCAGTGTTGAACTGCGTTCATAATCTTAAATAGTCTTTAACCCCCTGAGGTCGACGGTATCGCCGGCGATACCAGCTCGCTTTTTTTCAGTTCAGTTCAAAAGAAATTAATTTTGCTCTGTGGACTTTGATATTACAAGCAAGTTTCATACATCAATCGATTCTGTTAAATGTGTATTATTTTTGTGTATACTCACAATAAAAACAAAGTGTTGTGCTTTTTGCCAAATAAAGAAAAATAAACGTGATGCGAGTTCTGCCTTCTCTGTGTCAGTGAAGACCATTCTGAAACGCGTCCGAAAATGAACAATAACTCAGCGAATACTCAGTCAAACAGGCAAACAGACATACAGGCATGAAGCTTGAATTCTCTTCTCTTAAATGAAGTAATTTATATAAAAAACAAATATTCTCATCTTGTGAAATCTGTATTAAAAGAGAGCGATTCCAGTCGACCTCATTACAAGTAATTCAAATGTAATGTGACTCCGCCTACGGAGAGCGCGCGCTATTCAAACGCAAATGAATGAGGCAATCTGCGCAATCCTGTGAACGCCCACATCTCAGCTCGAGAAACACAAGTTTATTCAGATCATTACTTTAACACCGTCTCGTAGCGCTGTGAGGAATAACAATAATGAAAAAAGTACCTCAGAAGTGCGGGTATATCGAGGAGCGAGCTGAGGAATACTGTAAGTTTTTTTTCTTCTCACGTGAATCGGGTTTCTGTTTATGAATGAATGAACGGCAGAGATGCGCTCTGTTTACCACAGCTCGCAAAAAGACAGTTTACATTTAAATTGCGTCTCTGTGTGAATGAATGATGATGTTTTAGCAAACTGTATTGCCGTACTGAGTTTAGTAAAAATCGACAGAAATATGTTGAAATAAAATGTAGGCTATTTGTAAGCAACGCTTTAAACTGAAAATTAACATTTATATGCCCTAATATTTCATAAAAACAATGTTACAGTCAGGCATTTCTGTTTGTGTATGAATTTTTCGGTTTTAGCAAACTGTATTGCTACACTCAGTAAATATCGACTAAAATATGTTGAAATAAAATGTATTTGTATAAGCAACGTATTAAACTGCAAATTAACATTTATATTTCTTATAATAAAAATGAAAGACCTATGTTACAGACATATGAAAGACAACATTTCGTTGATTAGTTTTGGATAGATTATACATTTTTAATGTAAAATATCTGCCACCTCAAATAAGCTTTCAAATAAGTTTGCCAATATTTGCTTATGTTAAATATAATATGTTTTGTCAAAAATAAAGTTATCAAATAATCAATCAAATCCTTAACTTTGAAATATGTATGATAAAATGTATACTTTAGTTTTTACAAAGAAACATTACACTTTCTTTGTAATTGTAACCTTTTTATTAAAAAAATATATTTACAAGGTAGATGTAAACAAACTATTAAAAGGTAAATATAAGCCTTTTCTTTAAATAACTTTTATTGTGTTTTATTATTGACAAATTTGGGGAGAGGATAAATATTCCAAAACTGAAAAAACAGTATGAGAATTAACTGCACAATTACTAGACATGTTTTCCTTGGATATTATAGGCCAAATTGCAAGCACAATATGTGGAAAAATAAAAAAGAATTGAGATGCTTCCAACTGTTGCTCTTGCATTCTTGTGGCTCAGTGACTCACCTGAATGAATGGCTAATTAAGTATGCGGGCCCCATTGTCTCCTCAGGTGTGAACCACTATATATGCATGACTGTAGACGCCCACTCCGCATATGGCCTTTCCAAACAGAAAGTGCTTTGCAAAATTCAAATCAATGTATTGTGTTATGTGAATGATAAGGCAGGGTGATTTTCACTTCATTTTGAAGAAAAAACACTAGGCAATGACATATTTTAGACAAAAGTCTTATTGGCACATATTTAGAATGTGTTTTATGGCCTTATTTCAGAAACTTTAGTTTTTAGTTTTTTCAATAACCATGCATAAACATTATTCTCTCAAAAATGCAGACATGTACATTCTTGTTGCTCACATTTCATGGTAGCCCTGTTTGTGCTAAATAGTGTGTAATTTTTTTTTGCCATTAATATGTTTATAAGCAACTGAAAAAAGCAAAAATGTCAGGGCATGTCAGAACATCTCAAGGACCCCAAAAACACCTTATACCCCAGAGGGTTAAACAAACATCGATATTCAATAGTTAAATATTATCACAGCTTTTGCTTAGATTTTGATCTGGATTACTTTTCATTGGATTATAGATGGCAGTGGCAAACAGAAATGCAGTTTGTTGGGATTGGCATGCATGGAACTTCGCCAAAGGTCAAACAAAGAGATTTAAAGGGTAACAAGAAATGCAGACAATAAGCAAACTCTTGAGTTTAATTTCAATTAACATTTCCATGGTGTGTGAGTCAGTAACAAAACCTCACCCAAATATTACACCATTGAGTCATTAGCCAACTGAAACCTGCTCTAAAGTCAGTCTATTTCAGTTCCTCAAAATAGCAACGCACCAACAATGCGCCTGAACACACACTCGTTCTCAGACCAGCAGCCCATGGGCCACAGATGGGCGCAAATGCATTTGCTATTTAAACAATGTGGCGCAGGACGTGAAAATGAAAACTGCGTCCAGCTGAAACTAACAAAAAACACATCCGAGTGTCTGATGGGGCCCAAAATATCACAAAATGGGGAAATAAAGTGTTCAAACAAAAAGTCAAGTCAAGTCAAGTCAACTTTATTTATATAGCGCTTTTCACAATACAGATTGTATCAAAGCAGCTTCACAGTATTAAATAAAATAGTACATCAGTGTTTGTTTCTAGTGTAAAACGATCACGTTTGGTAATGCTGATCAATAGTATTGTTGATTGATTAATTAAATTAAGTATCCCCAACTGAGCAAGCCAAAGGCAACAGTGGCAATTACCGAAAAACTCCATCAGGTGACCTAATGGAGAAAAAAAAAACCTTGGGAGAACCCAGGCTCAGTCGGGGGCCAGTTCTCCTCTGGCGTTTATGAACTAGAGACCGGATTTAACTGTAAGATTAAAAATATTATATAAATGCCTGGCTGAAGAGATGCGTCTTTAATTTAGTTTTAAACTGGGAGAGCGAGTCTGAGCAACGAACAGTATCAGCGTGCATGGGGGAAGAGACGGTCTCTTGAGGAGAGGCACGCTCAGCATTTAACAGTGGCGGTGATGAGGCTTCATTATGTTCAGGTGTGCTTCCTCACACACCGCCAATTCATAACTGTGCGTGTCCACTGGCACGGAGCGTTTTCACTTAATTTCTATGGAAGTTGAGCTTCACACTCGCGCAGTGCATTTTGGGATTTAGAGCAGACCAGAGAAAGCGCTGAGAGTGGTCGAGAGCATCAACAAGGTTGGGGAGTTCTCGACTCTATGCAAATATCAAGCTAAAAACGCAGTCGGTAGCCAATCGCTGTAAGTTTCGGGTTGTGACGTCTGTCTTGAGAGTTTAAAAATATGCAGATTGTGCTGGAGTTGGATTTAGTGCGTAAATCGTTTTGTTTAGGAATTACAACCTTTGCAATTGTTATATGTTCAATATTTTATTTTGGATCTGCTCATGGTGAATAATTTGGCAGGTTTAAAAGTTTATAAATTTGACAGGCTTCAAAATAAATTGATCTATTTCCAAATGTAATTACGTGCCTCTCTGAGGATTCGAATGTGTGTGTGTGTTGAAAAAAACAGATTAAACACACTTGCAACAGACACACCCCAAAGCGGAGGCATTATAGCATTGCCAGCGGCACTGATAGGAATTTTGCCGCTGTAGTGAACACGCACCTTAAGGGAGAGGCAGTCGTTCCGTCACATTCTGTAATCATGAATCAATTCACTATATATAGACCTAATGATAAAAACACTTTGTCCTTTTTACTTTACATGCAATAATGAAGAACATTTGAATGTTTAATAAGCATGCATCCATTAAACAAATTTGATCATCTCCATTTGGCCTATAGGCCAAACAGACAATGTACCAAGATCACTATTTACTTTCACTTCATGTGCTTTAACTTTAATTTCCCCCTAAACCTGTTCCTATTCTTTTCATAAGACTAAAGTTCAGGCTTTAATAATTAATACTGAACCTGAAGAAAATTGTCACAGTTATTTAGACTTATTTAGAAAATAAGTACAATAAAAACAAATTTTACAATTAAGCTTTACAATATTTTTTACAATTATTCTGTGCTATATTTCAAATAAAATACACAAAGGATAACATTTGTTTTTCCATTTGCTTAACGCACTAAGTCCACACCCACAGGTGAATCAGATAAAAGGTCAGAAATCTAACTCTGCTCAACTTGACAGCTGAATCGACGACAGTCTCCTGTCCCACACATTATCCTGGAATAAAAGGTAATTTTTCCTTCAAATTATTATGATGCTAAAATTTAATCAAAATTCTAAAACTTAGTTTATGTCCAAAATGTATTCTGTCCTTTTTAAGACTACTTTTAAAAAAAAACAATCCAAAGAGATACATAAAAGTCTTTAAAAAACATTTGACATAGCAAAAATGGCACTCATATAGAGTATTAAAAAGCCATCATTAAACCACAATTGAAGTGTATTATTAATATTATTATTATATAAAAACTTATACAATTGAATGTATTGATTACATAATGTTAAACAAGAACACACTTTAAAGCCTAAAAATTAATACCACTTCTATAATTTTCGTATATATATATATATATATATATATATATATATATATATATATATATATATATATATATATATATATATACATACATACATATAACAAATATATGATTCTTAGTTCTTTACACGTTTTAACTGAACTGAACGTAGAACTGTATCATCCTGAAGAACTCTTAATGCTGAAATGATTCTTTATTCCTGCCTTTTTGGGTGGGTTGCACCAATAAGGATTAAATTAAGCACTGTAAAAACGACAACTCAAAATTGTTCACCTTACTAAGATTTTTGCATTCACTGACAATAAAATTGCTAGTTGTAACTTGAACTATCTATTGTAAGCCACTAGAACTCACTTTCAGACGTTTCTGAGGAAAAGTTCATCTTATTTTATAAATTGAGTTGATCTTATTTTGAAGTTGTAGTTGACACCCAGTTAGAGTGAAGTCAAGAACTACAACTGACTTCAGACACAGCCTTAGATGAAATCAACTGAAGAGAAAAGAAGACAATAAATGTCTCAGCGGAGGAGGATTAAACCATTCCACAAACAGCATTACCAGCTTCACTTATTACTAACCAGACTGACTTTATTTAATTTTCTGTTTTAATGAAATCAATAGTTGTATTTTAAAGTCACCATGATGGTGGTTAGCGGTTGCTTTAGTTGGGCTCTTGACCATTGACTCTTTAATATAACATATTCTCTGGCTGCTATAATTGTGTGTTTATAAAACACATTTGTTGCAGCAAAAAGGCCAAGAGAAAAAAAAAAGTATCAGGTGATGTTGGCTGTTTATTGATGACGACAAAGTCATCATTATGTAATTGCCTGATTCGCTGATCTTGTTCAGTGTCTAATGCTTTGATTGTTTAGGACTTTTTTTTTATATTGTTCATAACAGAAGCCATTTTTTTTACAGCATGAAATCTAGCAGTGTTTATATAAAAAAATGAAGTAGTTAGTGCACATAAACTGTTCATCTAGCATTACTTAGACTCTCACAGACATCAACAAACAGCATATGAATCTCAACAATGGTGACAAAAGCTACAAAAAATCCAGCTGCATAATTTTTTAATGCCGCAATGCATGCTGTGAGTGATAAGGGTGAGTTTTGATTGGTGGTACCCAGCATGCACTGCAGCATGAAGCATTTCATTGATAGTCACCATTGTTGAGAGTCATACACTGATTCTTGATGTCTAAGTAATAATGTAAAAGAAAATGTTTAATGCACTAAATGTCTTTAAAATTCTTTATATTATTTGATTAACTGTTGGATCTAATGCTGTCAAGTCACATGCAGCTACTATAATAAATAAAACAAAATAAAAACACATAATCTCAATAATCAAAGCATTAGACACTGAAAAAGATTATTCAGGCCACTATATGATGATCACACCTTCATCAATAAACAGCCAACATCAACTGAACTCAAAATAGTAAGCTTTTACAGACTTGAAAGTTCCAGTAACTTGAATTAAAAAAACTTAGTTGTCAGAACTTGAAAAACTTAGCTTACGCAACTTAATAATTGTAGTTCTTCAACACTTAAAAAAATAAGTTGATATCTTAAACTCAAAAATTCTGTGCAGTCGGTTGCCTTGAAAATTTGAGTTGAACTAACTTTTTGTTTTTTACAGGGTAGGATTTGTTTAATCTGGCCTTTATTTTAAATCGAGTTGTGTTGCACCACCACTTAATTTTAATCACAGATGAACAAATCAGGGATTAGAATTCTAACCTGCGATTAAAACCAAAATTTACGATGAATTTTCTCCGCCATGATGGATTCGCCATTGTAATTAAACGGCAACAATGTTAATATTCCATTTCCTTATTTATTTATTGATCACCAGAAACTATCTCTCTGATAATAGGTCTAATAGCTCTTGCCGATTAAGGAAATAAACTTGTAGAATGTAGAGAGACCATTATTGATCACGCAGGCAATGAAAATATTGAGGCTGCGGATATCTGGAAATATATTTATAGTAGCCTATCAATTAATGGAGTAATATGGCAGCATAACGTATGACACCCGAGATTAGAAATAAACCTGGCAGGATTCGCGGAGTGACTATCTGGGAGAGATAATAAAATGATCACAAAAATAATCCATTTAATTTCTGCGCTGTATAATCCAAATCTTCAGAATCCCTGCTCAAATGTTCATTGCTTTGTCACCTGCAACATGTCGTGTTTTAATATATGCATTTGAATGGGCTATGTGCGCCTTTAGAATAATATCATCAACGATTAGCCA
This sequence comes from Scardinius erythrophthalmus, assembly GCF_964197995.2. Lineage (NCBI taxonomy): Eukaryota > Metazoa > Chordata > Actinopteri > Cypriniformes > Leuciscidae > Scardinius > Scardinius erythrophthalmus. The sequence continues at coordinate 2,738,684 of NC_138230.1, read as the reverse complement.
TTTAAATTTTACTCTTCACCTACACACAAAACTATACTGCCAGAAATAATTTGAACTATTTTGGTATGCTTTTTTTTTGTTGTTGTTGTTGACATTTTTGCATTAAATGAATTATTGTGATTACACTGGCCTGTTTGTTCCATTTTCTTGTATAAATTTGAAAATGGTTGAACTTTTATTTTACACTGTGGTTATATCGAGGCATGGGGATAGGGACTACAATAAATCAATAAAATGGCATAGAAAACAGTGTACAATTTTTTTTTTCGTTTTCAGTACCCGTTTAACCACACAAAAATGTATGTTTTTGTCCCTGAAAATGTTACATATTAATAAGTATAAACAATATACTTAAAGAGGTACTGAATCTGCAGAAGTTTCAACTGAGAGAGACCAACTGCTGGATCATTCACATTACACTGCCTCTGCTTTGCCTCAGCATTAGCTAGCCATTTAAAACAGCATGATATTATTTTTTATTTTTTGTAATGATTTGCATCTGTTTGCATCCTGCTGTGAGGAACTGAGATAATGAAATGTATTACATTAAATAATTATACAAAGGAAACGTTAATTGTGAACAATTAATGTGCTTGGAAAAAAAATCTGAAATAAATTATAAATATAGAAATCTTGTACTCACTGTTTAGAATGAAAGAGGATATGGACATCTAGGCAGGGAAACCTAAATTAGCCACAAGCCATTGGACTACTCAGAGTAGATAAAAATCTCTGTGAAATTCTAATCTTTTCATAATATTCTTTCAACATACTTTAATGTAAGTTAGAAAATTCAACTCATTGATTTGACTTATGTGGTCTTTTCAAAATTTTACAAAAGATCAATTTGCTATTAAGGCCACACTTATGAGATGCATATGGTATGCTATATTTTAGCTACAGCAGTCTGACCTGTGGCTGTCTTCTGTGGGTGTCAGATGGAACGACTGTCTGACTGTCTAAATTTTTTTGATCATATTCAGTGAAATCGACACTATAATCCGATAGAACTACTGCTCCCGGATCATCGTGTCCAATCAGCGCAGGGGGGGGGGGGGGGGTGAGATCTGACTGTCAATCACAGTTCGTGCACACTCCACAGATCCCCCCTCCCTCGCGCAGACGCGCACGTTACAATATCACATGCACACGACATGCCTGAAGTTCACCTGAAGATTGCATGAAGCGTGATGACGGAGAGAAAATCTACTAACAAGCTTCCAATTCCTCGATTATTGCTATCTATGGATAGATTAGCCAGGGCAGCCTACCGCCGAGTCCATGGTGTTGATCAATGCTGAAGAGACGGACGCATTCACAGAAAATCAGGTACACAGACGAGCATGAACTCGATGGGAGGGTGCTCGTTGGTGTGACTCATCCTGTAGGACTATTTTTCAATTCAAAATTCTTTTTCACTTTGGGACATTAAAAGTTATTGGTGCCTTATTAGTTTATCCGCAATGACAGAATTTTTTTTTTTGTATGAGCCCATTGTGATGACTTTTATATTAATACTTCTATTTAATTTTTGTTCACTTTAAGGGAGGTACCAAAAGTGAGGGAGAAATCTGAAGGTTAGAAGAGAAGGGTAAGTGTGACAAGGTTCATGATTGAGGAAAAAGTCAGAGGCAGTGAGAGTAAATTCCAATACTTTTATTGACAAACTCATAATTAAAACTAAAACATTAAATCCACTGTGGCCCAGAAGACTTCAGGACACGAATGAGGTGCATCTCTCTTTCCCCCAGCCAGGTTTGCCAGTGGTTTTGTCCTGACTCGACAGGTAACTTAAAAATCCCTACGAGTGTTCAGACAGTATTAATTTAATTGAGTTCATTTTATTTTCATCTTGAAATTATTTTTGACCTTTGTGTATTATGTGTCTACAGATAATTTCAGAGACAAAAAATGCAAAATCAAACTCAGCTCAAAGTTATCTCCTGGAATATTAATGGACTGAAAGAAAAACTCAAAGATGCCAAAAAGACAGAAAAACTAAAGCGCATTTTTCACAATTATGACATTGTTCTGCTCCAAGAGACCCACTTAGGTAAAAAGAATGAAAGCAAAAAGAAGTTGGGTACAAAGCTGGAAGGGGAGAAAGAGTCAGTGAATAAGGAAGAAGATGAGGAGGTAATGAGTTCAGAGGATGAGGAGAACCAGACAGATTTAGGGTATAAGGAAGAAGATGAGGAGGTAATGAGTTCAGAGGATGAGGAGAACCAGACAGATTTAGGGTATAAGGAAGAAGATGAGGAGGTAATGAGTTCAGAGGATGAGGAGAACCAGACAGATTTAGGGTATAAGGATGAAGATGAGGAGGTAATGAGTTCAGAGGATGAGGAGAACCAGACAGATTCAGGGAATAAGGATGAAGATGAGGAGGAAATGAGTTCAGAGGATGAGGAGAACCAGACAGATTTAGGGAATAAGGATGAAGATGAGGAGGAAATGAGTTCAGAGGATGAGGAGAACCAGACAGATTCAGGGAATAAGGATGAAGATGAGGAGGAAATGAGTTCAGAGGATGAGGAGAACCAGACAGATTTAGGGAATAAGGATGAAGATGAGGAGGTAATGAGTTCAGAGGATGAGGAGAACCAGACAGATTTAGGGAATAAGGATGAAGATGAGGAGGTAATGAGTTCAGTGGATGAGGACAACCAGACAGATTTAGGGAATAAGGATGAAGATGAGGAGGTAATGAGTTCAGAGGATGAGGAGAACCAGACAGATTTAGGGAATAAGGAAGAAGATGAGGAGGAAATGAGTTCAGAGGATGAGGAGAACCAGACAGATTCAGGGAATGATGATGAAGATGAGGAGGAAATGAGTTCAGAGGATGAGGAGAACCAGACAGATTTAGGGAATAAGGATGAAGATGAGGAGGTAATGAGTTCAGAAGATGAGGAGAACCAGACAGATTTAGGGAATAAGGATGAAGATGAGGAGGTAATGAGTTCAGAGGATGAGGAGAACCAGACAGATTTAGGGAATAAGGATGAAGATGAGGAGGTAATGAGTTCAGAGGATGAGGAGAACCAGACAGATTCAGGGAATGATGATGAAGATGAGGAGGAAATGAGTTCAGAGGATGAGGAGAACCAGACAGATTTAGGGAATAAGGATGAAGATGAGGAGGTAATGAGTTCAGAAGATGAGGAGAACCAGACAGATTTAGGGAATAAGGATGAAGATGAGGAGGTAATGAGTTCAGAGGATGAGGAGAACCAGACAGATTTAGGGAATAAGGATGAAGATGAGGAGGTAATGAGTTCAGAGGATGAGGAGAACCAGACAGATTCAGGGAATAAGGATGAAGATGAGGAGGAAATGAGTTCAGAGGATGAGGAGAACCAGACAGATTTAGGGAATAGGATGAAGATGAGGAGGAAATGAGTTCAGAGGATGAGGAGAACCAGACAGATTCAGGGAATAAGGATGAAGATGAGGAGGAAATGAGTTCAGAGGATGAGGAGAACCAGACAGATTTAGGGAATAAGGATGAAGATGAGGAGGTAATGAGTTCAGAGGATGAGGAGAACCAGACAGATTTAGGGAATAAGGATGAAGATGAGGAGGTAATGAGTTCAGTGGATGAGGACAACCAGACAGATTTAGGGAATAAGGATGAAGATGAGGAGGTAATGAGTTCAGAGGATGAGGAGAACCAGACAGATTTAGGGAATAAGGAAGAAGATGAGGAGGAAATGAGTTCAGAGGATGAGGAGAACCAGACAGATTCAGGGAATGATGATGAAGATGAGGAGGAAATGAGTTCAGAGGATGAGGAGAACCAGACAGATTTAGGGAATAAGGATGAAGATGAGGAGGTAATGAGTTCAGAAGATGAGGAGAACCAGACAGATTTAGGGAATAAGGATGAAGATGAGGAGGTAATGAGTTCAGAGGATGAGGAGAACCAGACAGATTTAGGGAATAAGGATGAAGATGAGGAGGTAATGAGTTCAGAGGATGAGGAGAACCAGACAGATTCAGGGAATAAGGATGAAGATGAGGAGGTAATGAGTTCAGAAGATGAGGAGAACCAGACAGATTTAGGGAATAAGGATGAAGATGAGGAGGTAATGAGTTCAGAAGATGAGGAGAACCAGACAGATTTAGGGAATGATGATGAAGATGAGGAGGTAATGAGTTCAGAGGATGAGGAGAACCAGACAGATTTAGGGAATAAGGATGAAGATGAGGAGGTAATGAGTTCAGAGGATGAGGAGAACCAGACATATTCAGGGAATAAGGATGAAGATGAGGAGGTAATGAGTTCAGAAGATGAGGAGAACCAGACAGATTTAGGGAATGATGATGAAGATGAGGAGGTAATGAGTTCAGAGGATGAGGAGAACCAGACAGATTTAGGGAATAAGGATGAAGATGAGGAGGTAATGAGTTTAGAGGATGAGGAGAACCAGACATATTTAGGGAATAAGGATGAAGATGAGGAGGTAATGAGTTCAGAGGATGAGGAGAACCAGACAGATTCAGGGAATAAGGATGAAGATGAGGAGGTAATGAGTTCAGAGGATGAGGAGAACCAGACAGATTTAGGGAATGATGATGAAGATGAGGAGGTAATGAGTTCAGAGGATGAGGAGAACCAGACAGATTTAGGGAATAAGGATGAAGATGAGGAGGAAATGAGTTCAGAGGATGAGGAGAACCAGACAGATTTAGGGAATAAGGATGAAGATGAGGAGGTAATGAGTTCAGAAGATGAGGAGAACCAGACAGATTTAGGGAATGATGATGAAGATGAGGAGGTAATGAGTTCAGAGGATGAGGAGAACCAGACAGATTCAGGGAATAAGGATGAAGATGAGGAGGAAATGAGTTCAGAGGATGAGGAGAACCAGACAGATTTAGGGAATAAGGATGAAGATGAGGAGGTAATGAGTTCAGAGGATGAGGAGAACCAGACAGATTTAGGGAATAAGGATGAAGATGAGGAGGTAATGAGTTCAGAGGATGAGGAGAACCAGACAGATTTAGGGAATAAGGATGAAGATGAGGAGGTAATGAGTTCAGAGGATGAGGAGAACCAGACAGATTTAGGGAATAAGGATGAAGATGAGGAGGTAATGAGTTCAGAGGATGAGGAGAACCAGACAGATTTAGGGAATAAGGATGAAGATGAGGAGGTAATGAGTTCAGAAGATGAGGAGAACCAGACAGATTTAGGGAATGATGATGAAGATGAGGAGGTAATGAGTTCAGAGGATGAGGAGAACCAGACAGATTCAGAAAATCCGAATGAAGAGAAAGTTAATGATTTTTTTAAAAAATGTGGTTATTGTATTGTAGAAATACTACAAAATCAGAGTGTCCAAGACCATCAGGACAGCAAAAAGCCCACGGTTTATATTACAAACTTTAGTTCAAAGAGCAGAGGTGTTGCCATTCTTGTAAATAAAAAACATAAATGTCTAAAAACATTTTGTGAGGGTGGAGACTATGCTTGGGCTAATGTTGAGATTGACAATCAGAAGTACACTTTTGTGAGTGTTTATTACCATTCCAAAGAACCATCTAATCTCATGCTAAGGATTGTCTGCAGTTTCTTAACACAGGGATCAGAAGTTTTTCAAATGCCTGTGATTGGTGGAGACTTTAACACAACACTTGATTACATATTAGACAAAAATAGCACAAAAGATAGCGCAGTCCACAAAACACGGAGAAAGAGCATCCTGGAAATCATAAAAACACTGCATCTTAAAGATGTCTGGAGAGAGAAACATCCAGATGAGAAAGTCTACACATACTCATGTAAAAACCCTATGTCCAGATTAGACTATGTGTTCATGTTGAAGAAAGATCTGCCTTGTGTACAAAATTGTGATATTAGTGAAGACATAGTTCCAGAACTTTCTGACCATTATCCTGTAACGCTCACTTTGACTATGAAACACTAATGGTTTTTAGAAAACATAATATCAGATAATTATTCTATAGTTGTTATATTGATTTTATCTTCAGAATTACCATGCAAACTGTTTTTATGAATGGTTACACTGTAACTATGTTTAAAGCATGTGTAGATAGATTATTAATTTATGATTTTGGTGGTGTGATTGAACTTTTCTTCATTAAATTTCTATTGGTTGTTTTATCATTTAGTAGAAAAAGCATATTCCTTTTCCTGCTGCAAAAAGTAATTGTTTTATTTTAGTAATGCCTTAAAATTGTTTAATTGCCTCATGTAGATAATAATTAAATGTTTTTGTTTTCATATTTATTTAAATTAATACCTGCTTGATGATTACAGTTGCTCTGTCTAGTTCAATATAGTTTATTTTAACATATATTACTTAACAGGATTTGCATTAACTATGATTTAACAATGAATAAAAAAAGTTGTTCAATGTTTGTTCATGATAAGAATTGAATCTTATTGTAAAGTAATTGTTAAACAAGTTTGTATACAACTATTCATCCAAAATAAAAGATGTATAGCAAAACAATGTTGTTGTTGTGTGTAGTATTTTACACAATTTTGAGGATAGAGTTGTGGGTGGAGTTAGGGTGTGGTTGGATATTCTAGCTCCACCCATTAGGCCCAAATTGCATTCACTCCTCCTCGCTGGATGTCTAGTGAGGAGGATCTTAATGCAATCTCATGAGAATACATGTGTATTTTTACGTAAAATATATTTCTAGCAAACATGCATTTATTTACGCTTTCATACACACTAAAATTTACTATATTGATGTATTGTCAGCACTAAAACTTAAAATACTTACATATTGACTGCACTAAAACAAACTGTTTACGCATGAACAACATTACCGACATACAAATTTGTACGTATTCCTATTTATGAATATTAAAATCATGGCAGTAATGTTTTGACTATTACATTCAACTGTCATATCAATTACATGTTTTCAGTCACATTTATTAAATGCAGTTTACTCATCTTAATATGAAATATTATTTCACTCTGTTCCTGACTTCTGCAGCAAACTCGTTTCAGAGGATAACATAATGTTAAACAAGACTACACCTTAGTTGCACCAGTAGCAAACAAAAATGCAGTTTGTCCTGATTTCATGCATTAAAAGGTAACATGCAAAAGAGAAATGCAAAAAATATGCAAACTCAATGATAAAAACCTGGTGATGTCCAAACGTCCATCTTACTCACTTTGGATAATTTCCATTTGGCCTACAGGGCAAACATATTTACAAAGAACAATGTGTCTCTGTACCTTTATTTTCTTGTGCTTTACTTTCATTTTCCCTGCTTTCATTTAATTATCGTTTGACTACGTTTGTTGTTGTTTTTTTGGACATGTTGCTTAGTTTTTCCAGTCATTTCATGACAATGTAGTTGTTGAGCATATTTTAACTTAACTAAAAATTACACTTAAGGCATGTATTATATATATATATATTCTTGTTAAGATGTAGCAATAAGCTATACATGTACATAACCAGTTCTCTTGTGGTGAGGCAGCAGCTTATTAAAAAACAGAACAAAAGAGAAAGCTAGAAATACACAAGAAGTGATTAACAAAGAACAACCCTGCCAGATACCAACAAGTTTTCTGCACCGCAAACAAGGTGAACCTGGACCACAACATTAGGGAAGGGTCAAGTAAACTTTTTTATAAATAAAAGTCAAAATAATAACAATAATGATAATAATAATTAATATGAGTAATTAAAATGACATACACTCATCTAAAGGATTATTAGGAACACCTGTTCAATTTCTCATTAATGCAATTATCTAATCAACCAATCACATGGCAGTTGCTTCAATGCATTTAGGGGTGTGGTCCTGGTCAAGACAATCTCCTGAACTCCAAACTGAATGTCAGAATGGGAAAGAAAGGTGATTTAAGCAATTTTGAGCGTGGCATGGTTGTTGGTGCCAGACGGGCCGGTCTGAGTATTTCACAATCTGCTCAGTTACTGGGATTTTCGCGCACAACCATTTCTAGGGTTTACAAAGAATGGTGTGAAAAGGGAAAAACATCCAGTATGCGGCAGTCCTGTGGGCGAAAATGCCTTGTTGATGCTAGAGGTCAGAGGAGAATGGGCCGACTGATTCAAGCTGATAGAAGAGCAACTTTGACTGAAATAACCACTCGTTACAACCGAGGTATGCAGCAAAGCATTTGTGAAGCCACAACACGCATAACCTTGAGGCGGATGGGCTACAACAGCAGAGGACGCCACCGGGTACCACTCATCTCCACTACAAATAGGAAAAAGAAGCTACAGTTTGTACAAGCTCACCAAAATTGGACAGTTGAAGACTGGAAAAATGTTGCCTGGTCTGATGAGTCTCGATTTCTGTTGAGACATTCAGATGGTAGAGTCAGAATTTGACATAAACAGAATGATAACATGGATCCATCATGCCTTGTTACCACTGTGCAGGCTGGTGGTGGTGGTGTAATGGTGTGGGGGATGTTTTCTTGGCACACTTTAGGCCCCTTAGTGCCAATTGGGCATCGTTTAAATGCCACGGCCTACTTGAGCATTGCTTTTGACCATGTCCATCCCTTTATGACCACCATGTACCCATTCTCTGATGGCTACTTCCAGCAGGATAATGCACCATGTCACAATGCTCGAATCATTTCAAATTGGTTTCTTGAACATGACAATGAGTTCACTGTACTAAAATGGCCCCCACAGTCACCAGATCTCAACCCAATAGAGCATCTTTGGGATGTGGTGGAACGGGAGCTTCGTGCCCTGGATGTGCATCCCACAAATCTCCATCAACTGCAAGATGCTATCCTATCAATATGGGCCAACATTTCTAAAGAATGCTTTCAGCACCTTGTTGAATCAATGCCACGTAGAATTAATTCAGTTCTGAAGGCGAAAGTGTCAGGATACAGATCAGGAGACAGAGGTAAGTGAATCCAAACACAGCTTTATTTAAGGTGACAAAAGTGCAAGGTGAGTATTCAATTAATTTAAGTGCAGATTCCTTGAAGATGAGTCGATGTGGGGTGAAAAGCAGGTAAGCACTTTCACTTTAGATAAGTTGATGTCAAGCAATCACAGTTCAGTAATATAAGTCTCTTCTCTTTCAGATGCGGTCGGCAGCAAGCAAGCTCAGATGAAACACTGGAAACTCGAAGGAACACAGGATCTCAGGCAGCATGGAATCTGACAGGATTTCTGAAGACAGAACAACAATGACATAGAGGTTAGTGTTTCAGGTAAGTATACATTACATCTTGGAGTCTTGATGCATCAGAGTAAAAGGAGACAACGGAATGTGATCTGTTCCTGTTGGAGGCTTGACCAAGACTGAAATCACAGAGAATGTTTTATGCGTTGACTGATGAGGTTAATGATTGGGAACAGGTGCGGGTGATTAATGATCCTGAGAGTGAGTGCAGGTGTGCTAGAGGGAATCTTGGGTAATGTAGTGCAGAAACCAACGGTAACCGTGACAGAAAGGGGGTCAAACACAGTATTAGTATGGTGTTCCTAATAATCCTTTAGGTGAGTGTATGCACTGTAGCTGACACTGGAAAGTCAGCTGTGGGTTATGACATCTTGGTGATTTTGGTGGTTAATGTTTATTTTTACCACGGTCCTCTTGTTTCTGACACATCATGTTTGAATCAGCAAGTTACTAAAAGCGTAGTATCCTTAGTGCAGGCGTTACAAGGGTCCATGGCCTTGTCTCGACTTCCTGCTCCAGAACCCCTTGTATTTTCTGGCGACCCACTGAAGTTTATAGAATGGAGCACCACCTTTAAAGCTCTTATAGAGGGACGGTGCTCTAATCCTGCAGATAAGCTCTTCTACTTACAGAAGTATGTTGATGGTGAGGCAAGATCGGCTCTGGAAGGCAGCTTCTACAGTAAAGATGAACTGGCCTATAAGCAAGCGTGGGAGAAGCTGAATGCCAGATATGGTCACTCCTTTGTTGTGCAACGTGCCTACAGAGAGAAACTTAATAGGTGGCCTAAGATTGGCGCAGCCGAGTACATCAAGTTAAGAGAGTTTAGTGACTTCCTACAATCATGTAGTGATGCTTTGCCGCACGTTAAGGGTCTTCAGGTGCTGAACGACTGCGAGGAGAATCAGAGGATACTGGCCAAGCTTCCTTTCTGGGTGACAAGCAGGTGGAACCGTTATGTCAAAGAACAGCTGGACGAAGACAAAGATTATCTAAGCTTTAACCAGTTTGCCTCATTTGTATCAAAAGAAGCACGTATAGCATGTAATCCTTTGTCATCATTGTATGCACTAAAGATCGTTGAAGAGAAGCCATCTAAGGAAATAAAGCGTTCAAGAGTAAACACGTTTGCCACCACTACGAAGACTTTAGATGCAGCATGCGCTGCGGCCAAATTCAGTAACATTATCGACCGTGAGACTGAAGAGTCTTGTAGAAAGAAAACTACATTCGTGTGTAGCACAAATTCGGTTAAATGTATGTTCTGTGATGAACGTCATTCTATTCAGGAATGTCAAAAACTAAGGGAAAAAGCAGCAGAAGAAAAGAGAAAGTTTGTCATGGAGAATAAGTTGTGCTTTGCATGTCTGAGAAAAGGACATGGCTCCAAAGACTGCAGAAATAGAGCTGTGTGTGTGGTATGTAAGAAGCGCCACCCAACTTCGTTACATGAAGATCGTCAGCCAGGACAGATGTCGGCTCCATGGACAGCTTTGCAGACTGAAGATAATGCATTCTCTAACATGCTGTACGAACGGAGGAGAAGGTGATATAACATAATGGTCTGCGTATATGCTTTAGATGACACCCAGAGTAGTCACACATTTGTTGACCAAGAAGTGTGTGAACGCTTGCAGGCATTAATGGAACCGGTAAAACTAAAGCTTTCCACCATGATGGGAAAAGGCTCTGTTGTGTTGAGTCACAGAGTTAGTAGACTTCGGGTTAGAGGATTTTCTTCGGACAGCCCTATCTGCCTGCCTCCTGTTTATACAAGGGACTTCATTCTCTTTGTGTGCACACACATTCCCACCTGTGAAACAGCTAAACAGTGGAGACATCTAGAAGTGATCGCAAATGAAATGCCCGCACGTATGGATTGTGGAGTAGGTCTTTTGATCGGTTATGATTGCTCCAGAGCTCTGGCGCCTCGACAGGTCATCACTGGCGGTGACGAAGAGCCTTACGCCATCAAGACGGACCTTGGCTAGAGCATCATAGGAGGAACTTCACAAGGTATAAACTCCAAGGATGTGATTGGTTTATGCCACCGCATATCTGTCAGAGAGCTCCCCTCCATGACACCCGCCGCTGTTATCAGAGCACTTGAGCTGGATTTTGTAGATACTCCATTAGGTGAAAAGAGTAAATCACAAGACGACGTTCAGTTCCTGCAGGTAGTAAAAGAGGGTGTCTATCAGAATGAATATGGCCATCTTGAGATGCCCCTTCCTTTCAAAATACGGCCCCATCTTCCAAATAATAGGAGGCTTGCATTAGGACGGCTGAAGCACCTTAAGAGGAAATTGGACAAGAATTCTAAATTCAGACATGATTATATGACGTTCATGGAAGGTGTCTTCAGAGATGGAGATGCGGAAATAGCAAATGAGCAACCAGATACAGGAAATGTGTGGTATATTCCACACCAAGGCGTCTATCACCATAGGAAACCAAATAAGATCAGGGTGGTCTTTGATTGTGCAGCTAAGTATGAAGGTACCGCCTTAAATGACCATCTATTGACTGGGCCTGACCTTACCAATGGATTGACTGGAGTACTTTGCCGTTTCCGTAAACACCCTATCGCTGTCATGTGCGACATTGAGAAAATGTTTAATAGATTTCATGTTATTAGGGAAGATCGGGACTTCCTGCGTTTTCTGTAGTGGGCAAATGTAGATACAGACACAGAACCCCGAGAATATCGTATGAAAGTACATCTTTTTGGAGCATTATCTTCTCCAGGCTGCGCCAATTATGGCCTCAAATATCTTGCCAGTATGAATGAGAGTGAATATCCTTTGGCTGCTGGGTTTATCAGAAACCATTTCTATGTAGACGACGGCCTCGTAAGCCTGGAATCTGTTGATGTAGCAATCAAGTCGGTGAAGGAAGCTCAAGCTGTGTGTGCTAAAGGGAAGCTGCATCTTCACAAATTTATTTCCAACAACCGAGAAGTGTTGAAGTCCATTAGTCCCTGTGATCATGCTGCCGAAGTAAAGAACGTTGATTTCCATCATGACTTTCTTCCAGTACAAAATGTCTTGGGCGTAAGGTGGGATGTAGAGAATGATGTACTCACCTTTAACCCCCTGAGGTCGGCGGTATCGCCGGCGATACCAGCTCGCTTTTTTTTTTATCAGTGTAAAAGAAACAATATTACGTGACAGTTCTCCATTATGGACGCGAGCGCTCTAAAAAAAGCACTAAAAGACTTTCAAACTTTCACAGAGACCTCAAAACAGAAAGTACAAATCCTTTCTTTAAAACGAATTTCGTTTTGTATCAATTGTATCTTAATCTTAGTAATTTTTTCATTAACAAATTTCCTGGATTTAAAGTAAATATAGGCTAGCAATCACAACATAAGGTGCTTGAACTGGAGATGTCTAAAAAATGTGAAATGTATTTACAGAAAGTTGGTTCTAAACAAAACCATCCAAAACACTTAACTAGCCTACTGTGAAGATCGCGAGTCAATAGCCTATCGGCAACTTCATCTTTGCCAGAAGTTAAATTTAAATCGCGTGTGTGAATGAATGATGATGTTTTAGCAAACTGTATTGCTATACTGAGATGAGTAAAAATCGACTGAAATATGAATACATAAATAAAATGTAGGCCTATAATCGTTTTTTTTTTTTACAAAGAAAGAGTACACTTGAAATATTGTTGAAATTGTAATTATTGTTGTAATTGTAACCTTTTTAATAAAATAGCAAAACATATTTACAAGATAGATGTAAGCAAAATCTTAAATGGTCAATATAAGTCTTCTTCTAAATATATCTTTTGTCCTTGCATTGTGGCTCAGTCAGTTTCACACCTGAATGCATGGCTAATTATGCAGAGTGGGTGGGACATTGTATTCTAAGGTGTAAACCACTCCTCGTTCACGCCCACTCGCATATTGGCTTTCCAAGCAAAACCTGTTTTACATCAATTTAAAAAAGTATGGTTTTATGTGAACGATAAAGCAAGACTATTTTCACATAATTTTGAAGAAAAAACACTAGGCGAGGACATCCATTATTTAAAAGTCTTATTGACACATATTTACTATGTGTTTTGTGGCCTTATTTCAGAAATTTTATTTTTTATTATTTTCAATAACCATGCATAAACATTATTCTCTCAAAAATGAAAACATGTACATACACGTGGCTCACATATTATTGTAGCCCTGTTTGTGCTATATAGAGTGAATTTACACCTTCGCCATTAATATGTTTATAAGCAACTGAAAAAAGCACAAATGTCAGGGCATGTCAGAACATCTCAAGGGCCCCAAAAACAGCCCAGACCCCAGAGGGTTAAGGTTGCTCTTGATGAGAAACCTGCCACACGACGTGGAATTCTCTCCATGGTGGCTTCAGTCTACGACCCATTGGGGTTCTTGGCCCCATTTATTATATCTGGCAAGAAGGTTTTGCAGGAGGGCATCGGTTGGGATGAACCGTTACCCTCTGAGCTGAGACCAAGGTGGGAGAGTTGGCTGAATGATCTGCCCAACCTAGAAAAGGTACAAATTCCAAGATGCTTCACCCCTCCAAATTTCGGACCGATTCTGAGAACTGAATTACATCCCTTTTCTGATGCTAGCAGTCAAGGTTATGGACAGTGCTCCTATATCAGATTGATGAGTGAAAGTAAGATACATTGTGCCTTGGTTATGGGTAAAGCGAGAGTTGCTCCCATAAAAGTTGTCACTATACCAAGATTAGAGTTAACTGCAGCCGTCGTTTCCGCTGCTGTGAGTAGTATGCTGAAGGAGGAGTTGGCACTCAGAGTTGATAGAGAATATTTTTGCACAGATTCTCAAGTGGTCCTTGGTTACATCAACAATGAAGCAAGAAGATTTAATGTCTTTGTTGCTAATCGCGTCCAGAGTATTCCGGAGGCCACTGATCCAAGACATTGGTATTACATCAATACGGGAGAGAATCCTGCTGACCATGCCTCGAGGGGGCCTCACTGTAGAAGAGTTGATCAGTTCGAATTGGCTCACAGGGCCCAGATTCCTCTGGGAGAAAGAGGTGTTTGCTAAACAAGGAACGTTGGAGTTGTTGGTGGGAGACCCGGAGGTCAAGGCTGTCCAGGTATTGAGGACCGAGACCATGATGCAAGTGGATTTTCAACAGAAATTGTCGCGATTATCAAAATGGTCTACAGCTGTGAATGTCATTGCCCGGATTCAAAGATTAGCAAAGAAGATGAAGACACCAGAATCTTTAAGTGTGGAGGAAAGGAGGAGGGCCTCATTCACTCTCATTCAGCTTGCACAACAGAATGCCTTCAAAGAAGAGTTGAATGTACTCGGTCAAGACTCTGGTATGCTGCCTTATAACCATCCTTTGCATCAACTTAATCCATTCATCGAGGATGGAATAATGAGGGTGGGAGGACGATTGAGGAGAGCATGTGCACCTTTTGAATTGCGGTACCCAGCAATCCTTCCAAGGGATGGTGTTGTCACACACCTTATTTTAGCGCACCATCATCAAAAGATTCAACATCAAGGCAGGGGACAGACTCTGAATGAATTACGAGCCAATGGCTTTTGGATTATGGGTGGCAGTAGGGTGGTAGCACACTACATACGCCAGTGTGTTCCTTGTAGGAGAGCTCGTAGGCCGCCAGAACAACAACGGATGGCGGACTTGCCCCATGACCGCACTGATCCTTCCCCACCCTTTACTTATTGTGGCATGGACTGTTTTGGTCCTTTTTACACCAAGCAAGGTCAAAAGACATATAAACGATATGGCCTCCTTTTTACTTGTCTTTGTTCCAGAGCTGTCCACGTAGAGATGTTGGAGGACATGACGACTGATGCATTCATTAACGCTTTACGGTGTTTCATAGCCATCCGGGGAGCTGTCAGACATATCAGATCAGACCAAGGAACTAACTTCATGGGGGCAAGGAATGAGTTGAAGAATGCCTTAAAGGAAGTGAGTAAAGAGAGAGTGGCAGCATATCTGGCAGCGAAGCAGTGCGATTTCTGTCTGAATGCACCCAGTTCGAGTCACGCTGGAGGCGTCTGGGAATGGCAGATTCGAACCATAAAGGGCGTAATGAGTTCAGTTTTGGCACAAAGTACTGGAAGATTTAATGATGCTTCTTTACATACTTTCTTCTATGAAGCTATGTCTATAGTCAATAACCGCCCATTGACAGTGGATGGCCTCAGTGATCCTACAAGCTTAGAGCCTCTAACCCCCAACCACCTGCTTACCATGAAGACGTCTGTTCCACTTCCTCCACCAGGTACATTTGTTAAGGAAGATCTTTATGCAAGGAAACATTGGAGGCAGGTGCAGTATTTGAGTGAACAGTTTTGGAGCAGATGGAGGAAAGAATATCTTGCTAATATCTCTCTCAGGCAAAGATGGCACACACCAAGGCGGAACGTGCAAGTAGGGGACATTGTCATTGTCAAGGAAGAGGAAATTCCCCGCAATGAATGGAGGTTGGCCAGGGTCATTGAAGTTTGCAAAGCTGATGATGGACTGGTACGGAAAGTTACAATACAGATTAGGGATTAGAAGTTGGGAAAAAGGGGCGAACGCCTCACTAAACCCTCTATTATTGAACGCCCTATCCAAAAGTTGGTAGTTCTTGTAGCCAAAGGTTGAAAATTAATATTGCCCAATCACTTATTAGAAGTTTAGTCATATTAGCACAATGCTGGTATTAGGTGGTTTCTTGGATACATGTTGATTTGTGCTGTTTAATATTGGTGAATATTTGAATGTGAAGTATGGTGAACAATTTGTTCTTCTTAGTGTAAGAATGTGTAATTATGAATTGTTTTTTGAATTGTTTCATTTTGGAGCATGGGAATTACCATTGATTATTTGATTGGTTGTATTTGTAGGTGTTTTTGTTTTCTTTTGCTGTTGTTTTCTTTTTATTTGTTACTCAATGGAAATTTGGTGGGAGTGTAGCTGACACTGGAAAGTCAGCTGTGGGTTATGACATCTTGGTGATTTTGGTGGTTAATGTTTATTTTTTGATTTTATAGTTTAAATGTGTATCTCTGTGTATTGTGATAATTTCATAATTTGGTTTGCCATTTGTACTTTTATTATTATTATTATTTAGTTTATCTAAGTTGAGTGTCATGTGACCCGTGCTGATTTATTCCACCTGGACACATTAGCGTCAACTGAATGAGATGTGAATTCAGATAGGCATGTTAGTGCTCCTGACTTAATCTACTGCTGATTACTAGGCGAATACGGTAAAACTGTTAATATTTTGTATATATGTTTGGTTTTGTGTCCGTAGTGGTGTTGTGTATAAATTATGGTTTGTTTTTCTTTTGTGTCTAGTTTTCACGGTGTCTCTTCAATAAAAAAAAAAAAAAATTGGACATCAGTACTTCGGAAGCGTGGACTGTTTAATAACCAGCGAGTAGTTACATGCACTATATTCCAACAAGCCGGTGCATTGTACCAGGTAACAATGACATCTATAAATTAAATCAGGGCATCTGCATGAGTTTTTAAAATGTTTGTCATATTCAAGACTTTTTAAGAACTGCACAAATAATGTTACAATTGAATGACCATATAGAACAAACACATACAATCTCAAAATAAAACATGTATACAGGCTGGGGAACATATTAAACAAAGATCTAATACTGCTTATCAGCAAAACAGGGTTTAATGATAAGATATTTTAATTTAATATATTCAAATTACTTTATGCACCAATACATCAATAAAAGGCCCACAATTATTCAGACTATATCTACTGAATCTATCTTTAGAATTTGT
Organism: Scardinius erythrophthalmus; assembly: GCF_964197995.2. Taxonomy (NCBI): domain Eukaryota; kingdom Metazoa; phylum Chordata; class Actinopteri; order Cypriniformes; family Leuciscidae; genus Scardinius; species Scardinius erythrophthalmus. Next base: position 2,721,716 of record NC_138230.1, on the reverse strand, counting down.
TAAATAATGTTCCTAGTCTTTCTGTGATGGGCCGGCCCAGAGAGAAGGGTTCCCAATAGCTCTGTGGGCAGGGGCGATTCCAGGATTTTATAAATGGGGGGGCACAGGGGGGACCAAGAACCAGTGAGGGGGGGCCCATGGGAAATCAAAAAATTCAACTGGAAAAACTTCTCCAGTAGAACAGTCTTTTTTTTTTTCAATTAATGATTATGCAGTCTTACATACATCATTGTTTATTCTTTCAAGCAGATATATATATTTGTATGAATTAAATATAATTAATCTTTATTAAAGCTATTATTAAAGAGCAGTGAATGCTTTTCTCTTTTTATTTTGTTGTTTGAACAATATTAAGTGTACAGAAGGCATTAGGTTTATTACGCACTGTCACTTTAAGACCGAGTGTGCAGATCCAATCGCGCTGCTAATTCACATCCGATATTCTCACAACTGTACGTTCTGTAAAGACATAGCCGACTGTGTTTACGTGAATACTCTCAAAAACGGACATGTTGTGTGTATTTGTCCATTCAGACGCGAAAGAGAGCTCAATTCAGTCCTTTGCGCGCAGCGCGCTTAGCTGTCTAACGTTATGCAGGGCTGCACTCTTCGGGTCGCGTGTGTGTGTGTTCGCACAGAAAAACATACCGAATAAAGCTCTCTTTCGCGTCGTCACTCTTATTCAGATCTGTCCATATGTCTGCCCTTCTCTTTCTCCCAGACGTTTACATTTTTGAACGATTTGTGAGACATGCAGCATCAAGCGCATTCCAACTCGTGTGCCGCTGGGTAGATCAGCACGACGAGCACGTTACAATTCAAATGTGCGCATCTACCACAAACGCAAATCATGACTGGATCTCTTCCCCAATCGTCCCTCCCTAACATTTTAGTCTATTTTTTATTCGTTGACGAAAATGTCAATACATTTTCGTCATAGTTGTCGTCATTTAAAACTGTTTTTGATATAGTTATCGTCTCGTGTTCGTCTGTGAAAAATGTCGTTGACGAAAATAATGGCGAACATTTTTCGTCAACGAAATTAACAATATACTATACTGTAATTGAGTGTGCATACCATAAACAGTGACATGTCGAGGTGTCTCTCTCCTGACTCCTGTTTGAAAAACGCGGACCAGAGATTCTGCTTTGCGAATCGCAAATCAAGCAGTGATTGACAGCGCTCTGATCCAATGGCGTTGGGCATTGTCATGTTGACAGTAAATCTAGCCCAATGATGTTGGGGGGGGCACCAGGGGGGGCCAATCATATTCCAGGGGGGGCCGGTGCCACCCCGTGCCCCCCCCTCTAGACACGCCCCTGTCTGTGGGGGGTCACGTCACATTTTGAATAGTTTTTAACAATGAATGAGCATTAAATAAAAGTCCTTAACTTTTTTCTGTTCAAAATTTACAAAATTTATATAATGAGCGAGCTCATCATGAATCCATTTTCCAATCCGTGTTTTTGTCTTATCCTGAACCACTATGGTACACCTATAATAAGTGTTTACATTGGGACTATTTCACACTGGTTCGGATGCGGAGTAGCCCAGTACCTGCGTGACTCATCATAGATGTACACAGAGAGAAGTAGTTCCGGCTACAATGTTCTTCCGAAAGATGCATTATACTGTTAATAAACAAGTTTATTATCGCTCGCTATAGCGTCAAAAGCGTCAAAAATAAAGCCTCACATTGATAAAGCCTCACAAATAACATAAAAGTAGCCTATTGAGGTCCCAGACAGCAGTCATTTAGTAATAGCCTATATACTTTTTTTTTTTTTTACCTACACACCAGTGTGAATATTTTTTTTATTGCATTTCAAATAGGGCCAATTTAAAGGCTACTCCTAGGCTTACGTTTTTAAATTACAAAGGGCCTACTGATGTTTTTGTTATTGTAAATTCAATATTATAGGCTATTATTTGTGCATAAACATACCTGATTATAGTAAACATACCGTTTGCTTGAAAACAACATATTCTGTCATCCTTGCTGCAAGCTTACAAGAGCGATAATATCATTAAATGTGAAGGGGGGCCCTAAAATATTTTCTTGGGAAAAAGGGGGTCTCAGACAAAAAAAAGGTAGGGAACCACTGACTTAAGTGAGCACACAGAGGAACTTAAATACACAGTGATAATGAGACAATGACAAACAGCTGTGGTAATTAATGAGTGTTCATGGAAACTGATGAGTGGCGGGAAACTGAACAAAGGAAAAAGGCAACAGATGAACGCTCGATCAACTTTTGATTTACACCGAGAACCATGGACAGATAACTGATCACAAGATCTTAGTGATCTAGAGGCTGTGTATGACCTAATAAGATCACAAATATAATCTGGGACTGAACTGTGTAGTGCCTTGTATGCAAAAAGAAGGATCTTAAGTTAATACACTGCTCAATTTTGTTATATTTTTATCGTGGCATCATTTGTAGGGAGGTGGATGCCATTTAATTTGAGAATTCATATTTTCTCCTGTGTTTAAATGGAGAGGGAATAAGGGAAGAGTTTGTCTTTGATTTCTTTTCATTTCTTTTCATTTTGAAGCTAGGTAAGTTATTAAAAAAAAAGTAATTAGTAAGAATTTTTTTTGTTATTTTGGGCGTTTCCCCTCCTTAAATCTTATGTTTATATTCCACTGATTATATAAAATAAAACTTATTATATCATTTTAATTTTTAAACTGGTGTCACTGTACTTTGTGCCTATCCTGGGACTTGGAGACAAGAGTTCGCTCACTCTCTCTCCGTAAAATGTGGTGCTCTCCTTTCCTGCCCCTAGACCTTAGAAAGGGGGCTCGCACCATTCAAAATGTTAAAGCATTAAACATTAAAGGCACTTATTCATTAGTCTTATTTATAGGCTAAAAATCTTTATAAAAACATTTAGGTTTTTACTTCATAAGACCACAGTACTTCATCCCAAAAGGACTCTGGCTTATGGAAGTGTATTTGCAGACCTCAGACACTGGGTTTAGTGATGAGATCACAGGTAAGGTTTCTTTCTGATGACTCTTACATGCAGATGATGTGTGTGTGATCAATACCGGTGCAGCTCGACTCCTGTGCAGTTCAATCTCCTGCAGATCCTTAGCAGTGATTTGGGCCTTTAGTTCTGTGATCCTGACCAGTTTACAAGCAGTTCTAGTGGAAAATGTTCTTGGTCTTCCAGAATAAAGTCTTCCGAATAAAGCTCTCTTTCGCGTCGTCACTCTTATTCAGATCTGTCCATATGTCTGCCCTTCTCTTTCTCCCAGACGTTTACATTTTTGAACGATTTGTGAGACATGCAGCATCAAGCGCATTCCAACTCGTGTGCCGCTGGGTAGATCAGCACGACGAGCACGTTACAATTCAAATGTGCGCATCTACCACAAACGCAAATCAGTTCTGACTGGATCTCTTCCCCAATCGTCCCTCCCTAACATTTTAGTCTATTTTTTATTCGTTGACGAAAATGTCAATACATTTTCGTCATAGTTGTCGTCATTTAAAACTGTTTTTGATATAGTTATTGTCTCGTGTTCGTCTGTGAAAAATGTCGTTGACGAAAATAATGGCGAACATTTTTCGTCAATGAAATTAACAATATACTATAGGCTACTGTAATTGAGTGTGCATACCATAAACAGTGACATGTCGAGGTGTCTCTCTCCTGACTCCTGTTTGAAAAACGCGGACCAGAGATTCTGCTTTGCGAATCGCAAATCAAGCAGTGATTGACAGCGCTCTGATCCAATGGCGTTGGGCATTGTCATGTTGACAGTAAATCTAGCCCAATGATGTTGGGGGGGGGCACCAGGGGGGGCCAATCATATTCCAGGGGGGGCCGGTGCCACCCCGTGCCCCCCCCTCTAGACACGCCCCTGTCTGTGGGGGGTCACGTCAAATTTTGAATAGTTTTTAACAATGAATGAGCATTAAATAAAAGTCCTTAACTTTTTTCTGTTCAAAATTTACAAAATTTATATAATGAGCGAGCTCATCATGAATCCATTTTCCAATCCGTGTTTTTGTCTTATCCTGAACCACTATGGTACACCTATAATAAGTGTTTACATTGGGACTATTTCACACTGGTTCGGATGCGGAGTAGCCCAGTACCTGCGTGACTCATCATAGATGTACACAGAGAGAAGTAGTTCCGGCTACAATGTTCTTCCGAAAGATGCATTATACTGTTAATAAACAAGTTTATTATCGCTCGCTATAGCGTCAAAAGCGTCAAAAATAAAGCCTCACATTGATAAAGCCTCACAAATAACATAAAAGTAGCCTATTGAGGTCCCAGACAGCAGTCATTTAGTAATAGCCTATATACTTTTTTTTTTTTTTACCTACACACCAGTGTGAATATTTTTTTTATTGCATTTCAAATAGGGCCAATTTAAAGGCTACTCCTAGGCTTACGTTTTTAAATTACAAAGGGCCTACTGATGTTTTTGTTATTGTAAATTCAATATTATAGGCTATTATTTGTGCATAAACATACCTGATTATAGTAAACATACCGTTTGCTTGAAAACAACATATTCTGTCATCCTTGCTGCAAGCTTACAAGAGCGATAATATCATTAAATGTGAAGGGGGGCCCTAAAATATTTTCTTGGGAAAAAGGGGGTCTCAGACAAAAAAAAGGTAGGGAACCACTGACTTAAGTGAGCACACAGAGGAACTTAAATACACAGTGATAATGAGACAATGACAAACAGCTGTGGTAATTAATGAGTGTTCATGGAAACTGATGAGTGGCGGGAAACTGAACAAAGGAAAAAGGCAACAGATGAACGCTCGATCAACTTTTGATTTACACCGAGAACCATGGACAGATAACTGATCACAAGATCTTAGTGATCTAGAGGCTGTGTATGACCTAATAAGATCACAAATATAATCTGGGACTGAACTGTGTAGTGCCTTGTATGCAAAAAGAAGGATCTTAAGTTAATACACTGCTCAATTTTGTTATATTTTTATCGTGGCATCATTTGTAGGGAGGTGGATGCCATTTAATTTGAGAATTCATATTTTCTCCTGTGTTTAAATGGAGAGGGAATAAGGGAAGAGTTTGTCTTTGATTTCTTTTCATTTCTTTTCATTTTGAAGCTAGGTAAGTTATTAAAAAAAAAGTAATTAGTAAGAATTTTTTTTGTTATTTTGGGCGTTTCCCCTCCTTAAATCTTATGTTTATATTCCACTGATTATATAAAATAAAACTTATTATATCATTTTAATTTTTAAACTGGTGTCACTGTACTTTGTGCCTATCCTGGGACTTGGAGACAAGAGTTCGCTCACTCTCTCTCCGTAAAATGTGGTGCTCTCCTTTCCTGCCCCTAGACCTTAGAAAGGGGGCTCGCACCATTCAAAATGTTAAAGCATTAAACATTAAAGGCACTTATTCATTAGTCTTATTTATAGGCTAAAAATCTTTATAAAAACATTTAGGTTTTTACTTCATAAGACCACAGTACTTCATCCCAAAAGGACTCTGGCTTATGGAAGTGTATTTGCAGACCTCAGACACTGGGTTTAGTGATGAGATCACAGGTAAGGTTTCTTTCTGATGACTCTTACATGCAGATGATGTGTGTGTGATCAATACCGGTGCAGCTCGACTCCTGTGCAGTTCAATCTCCTGCAGATCCTTAGCAGTGATTTGGGCCTTTAGTTCTGTGATCCTGACCAGTTTACAAGCAGTTCTAGTGGAAAATGTTCTTGGTCTTCCAGAATAAAGTCTTCCGAATAAAGCTCTCTTTCGCGTCGTCACTCTTATTCAGATCTGTCCATATGTCTGCCCTTCTCTTTCTCCCAGACGTTTACATTTTTGAACGATTTGTGAGACATGCAGCATCAAGCGCATTCCAACTCGTGTGCCGCTGGGTAGATCAGCACGACGAGCACGTTACAATTCAAATGTGCGCATCTACCACAAACGCAAATCAGTTCTGACTGGATCTCTTCCCCAATCGTCCCTCCCTAACATTTTAGTCTATTTTTTATTCGTTGACGAAAATGTCAATACATTTTCGTCATAGTTGTCGTCATTTAAAACTGTTTTTGATATAGTTATTGTCTCGTGTTCGTCTGTGAAAAATGTCGTTGACGAAAATAATGGCGAACATTTTTCGTCAATGAAATTAACAATATACTATAGGCTACTGTAATTGAGTGTGCATACCATAAACAGTGACATGTCGAGGTGTCTCTCTCCTGACTCCTGTTTGAAAAACGCGGACCAGAGATTCTGCTTTGCGAATCGCAAATCAAGCAGTGATTGACAGCGCTCTGATCCAATGGCGTTGGGCATTGTCATGTTGACAGTAAATCTAGCCCAATGATGTTGGGGGGGGGCACCAGGGGGGGCCAATCATATTCCAGGGGGGGCCGGTGCCACCCCGTGCCCCCCCCTCTAGACACGCCCCTGTCTGTGGGGGGTCACGTCAAATTTTGAATAGTTTTTAACAATGAATGAGCATTAAATAAAAGTCCTTAACTTTTTTCTGTTCAAAATTTACAAAATTTATATAATGAGCGAGCTCATCATGAATCCATTTTCCAATCCGTGTTTTTGTCTTATCCTGAACCACTATGGTACACCTATAATAAGTGTTTACATTGGGACTATTTCACACTGGTTCGGATGCGGAGTAGCCCAGTACCTGCGTGACTCATCATAGATGTACACAGAGAGAAGTAGTTCCGGCTACAATGTTCTTCCGAAAGATGCATTATACTGTTAATAAACAAGTTTATTATCGCTCGCTATAGCGTCAAAAGCGTCAAAAATAAAGCCTCACATTGATAAAGCCTCACAAATAACATAAAAGTAGCCTATTGAGGTCCCAGACAGCAGTCATTTAGTAATAGCCTATATACTTTTTTTTTTTTTACCTACACACCAGTGTGAATATTTTTTTTATTGCATTTCAAATAGGGCCAATTTAAAGGCTACTCCTAGGCTTACGTTTTTAAATTACAAAGGGCCTACTGATGTTTTTGTAATTGTAAATTCAATATTATAGGCTATTATTTGTGCATAAACATACCTGATTATAGTAAACATACCGTTTGCTTGAAAACAACATATTCTGTCATCCTTGCTGCAAGCTTACAAGAGCGATAATATCATTAAATGTGAAGGGGGGCCCTAAAATATTTTCTTGGGAAAAAGGGGGTCTCAGACAAAAAAAAAGGTAGGGAACCACTGACTTAAGTGAGCACACAGAGGAACTTAAATACACAGTGATAATGAGACAATGACAAACAGCTGTGGTAATTAATGAGTGTTCATGGAAACTGATGAGTGGCGGGAAACTGAACAAAGGAAAAAGGCAACAGATGAACGCTCGATCAACTTTTGATTTACACCGAGAACCATGGACAGATAACTGATCACAAGATCTTAGTGATCTAGAGGCTGTGTATGACCTAATAAGATCACAAATATAATCTGGGACTGAACTGTGTAGTGCCTTGTATGCAAAAAGAAGGATCTTAAGTTAATACACTGCTCAATTTTGTTATATTTTTATCGTGGCATCATTTGTAGGGAGGTGGATGCCATTTAATTTGAGAATTCATATTTTCTCCTGTGTTTAAATGGAGAGGGAATAAGGGAAGAGTTTGTCTTTGATTTCTTTTCATTTTGAAGCTAGGTAAGTTATTAAAAAAAAAGTAATTAGTAAGAATTTTTTTTGTTATTTTGGGCGTTTCCCCTCCTTAAATCTTATGTTTATATTCCACTGATTATATAAAATAAAACTTATTATATCATTTTAATTTTTAAACTGGTGTCACTGTACTTTGTGCCTATCCTGGGACTTGGAGACAAGAGTTCGCTCACTCTCTCTCCGTAAAATGTGGTGCTCTCCTTTCCTGCCCCTAGACCTTAGAAAGGGGGCTCGCACCATTCAAAATGTTAAAGCATTAAACATTAAAGGCACTTATTCATTAGTCTTATTTATAGGCTAAAAATCTTTATAAAAACATTTAGGTTTTTACTTCATCAGACCACAGTACTTCATCCCAAAAGGACTCTGGCTTATGGAAGTGTATTTGCAGACCTCAGACACTGGGTTTAGTGATGAGATCACAGGTAAGGTTTCTTTCTGATGACTCTTACATGCAGATGATGTGTGTGTGATCAATACCGGTGCAGCTCGACTCCTGTGCAGTTCAATCTCCTGCAGATCCTTAGCAGTGATTTGGGCCTTTAGTTCTGTGATCCTGACCAGTTTACAAGCAGTTCTAGTGGAAAATGTTCTTGGTCTTCCAGATCTTCTCCTCCATTCCTTCAGTTTCTTAATGATGATTCAGTGGAATTTGCTACCAGGAACATAGATGGGGTTTGAGTGTCCATGTTATTATAGCAATGTGCTCTTAATGTACAAGAGCAAATAAATAGATTAGATTTTTCTCAACTGATCTACATAATTAAATACAGGATCAAATAAGATCAAGCGTAAGAACAAGCGTCACTATCACACACTGACCGCAGGACTCTCTCTCTCTCTGTCCAGTTCATCATTGGCCTGTTCCTGCAATCTTGAGCTCTCAAACAGAGTTGAAGCTGCTGAAAAATATCTGAGTGAAACATAATATTTCTTTAATGCTGGACTGGCTGTCAGCTCCAGTGTTTCTGTCCTCCACTGTGTATTTTAATGCTGATGTGTTTTGTTGTAGAACAGCGCCACCATGTGCCATCAGCTGACTACTGCGGCTCTGAGCTTCTCTGATGCTGATAGTGATGTTGGGATGTTTTCTCTTTCTGTAGATGATGTTTTGTCCCGGGGCTCGATATGCCTGGATGACATGGTTCAGGGGGACACTATCGCTCGACTGCACTGTCTCTATGTCGTGTTCAGAACACCTCACAGTTTCACATGAGAAAAGAGCAGATATTACACACTTTACACAAATATTCTCACATTACTTACAATCCCATGTGAAAAATATTATATATGTTAGATGCACAATGTTCTTGAGGTAGCATGAAAACTATATCCAGCAATTAAAAAGATCTTTCCAGTAAAGAAGAGCAGAAAAGGGCTCCGCTAATATTCTCTCCAGGATCTGAGCAGCTTTGACACTAGATGATGAATCCATCACCATCTGAGATCGATATGAGCTAAAACCTGCTGTGCCAAATCTAAATGAAAGCATATGTGTATTTTGCACAGTTCTGATCTCAGACCTGAAGGCTGTTTAACAGTAATCTAGCGCCATCTTTACCCATGAAGCTCTTTAGAGATCAGATGCTGGACTACAGTATTACTGCTTCATGTCCACAAACACACTGGATTCATCATCAGAACCACAAGTTGGAAAATATTTAAATTTATTTATACATTATACTTTATACTCTTAAAGTACATCGAACATGCAGCACCTATTTTTTTTAATATATTTTTTAAATGATTAATTGTGTAAAAATTAAAAGTATTAATCAAAAGTTCATAAGGACTGATCCTTCATAACACCATCTTTATCTGCCGTCAATTCACTACAGTAAGAACTACAGTAAGAACGAAAATAGCAACTCAATTTACTGACATTAAACAATGTCTTGGTATTTTGTAATTTAAATGTTATTATTAATAACATTTAAGTTTTATTTGTTCATTAATTAAAATACATTATCTTAAACTCTTATAGAAAAGAATAATATTAGCAAGTTTTTACAGTTGTACATTGTCAGAACTGGTGCACTACTAGCCTTTCTCAACTGAACTGTGTATGAAACGGATGATATGAGCTTGAGCAGATCTGGCAACCATGATTTACTGGGAGAATGAAAGTGATACTAAATTTCCCAACTTCCACATTTTTATCAACTCCATTTTACTCTCAGAATTACGATTCTTTGAATCAGTAAAATAGAATATTAAAGTGTCTAGTGATGTTTACAGCCGCTCATGCAGAGATTTGAGAATCTGTATCTATAACCTTTGATTCTGATCAAGGAGAGTCTTCAGGTGAGACACATAAAGCCTTACACTACCTTAAGTAACAATGAAACACTTAAGTAACATAGTTTAAGTTTTTAATGTAATATGAAGTTCTTGGTCTTATTATTCAAATCCTAATAATCTTTGTTGGACATATAGTTTGATTATAATTGTCTGTGTAAATGAATGTCCAGTATAAAGAGTTCTGTGACGACCTGCCTCAATACAAGAATAACATCAGATGAGGAGGGCTTTCTAGAAATAGCAAACAAATAGAAGAACATTGTCCAGTCGTGTTTCAACCCTCTCCGTCTGTGACCTCCTCCCGGCTCCTCTCTCTCCTGGGAGCAACAGCGGGCCTGAAAAGGGACACATGAAAAGTGGGTGGAATTTTGTACTGAGCAGGGAGTGACAAACAAAAAGAAACAGGAGTTATCTGACAAAGTATCTTGAATGGTCCAATGAAACGAGGAGAGCGCTTCCTGCATGGGAGCTTGAGACGAAGATCTCGAGTGGAAAGTCACACCCACTGGCCGGGTCGGTAATCGAGGACCCTCACGCCTCCTTCGATTCGCCTGATGCTGATAACGGCGAACGGCGCGCTGCAAATGGACGTGAGCAGCATCCCAAGTGGCCTCGCTGCGCCGGAGCCAGGCATCTACTGCTGGGAGGTCGGAAGGCTCCCCGGACCACGGGAAAAGGGGAGGCTGGAAACCTAGAACACATTGAAAGGACGTTAGACCGGTGGCAGGCTTTAGCAGGGAATTTTGGGCATACTCCGCCCAGGCCAGAAAACGACTCCAGTCCTGTTGATTCTGGTGGCAGTAAGTTCTCAGAAAACGAATTAAGTCCTGGTTAAGGCGTTCAACCTGCCCGTTGGCCTGGGGATGGTAACCAGAAGTTAAACTGACATTGATGTTTAGTTTTGCACAACAAACAGACGGAAAACTTGGTTGAATAAAGCCTCTGCAGTTTGTAAGGCTGTGGGCAGGGGGATGAAACGGCAGGACTTAGAGAAACGATCCACCACGGAGAGGATGGTAGTGAATCCTTGAGATGGAGGTAGATCCGTTACAAAATCCACTGCGATGTGTGACCAGGGACGTTGTGGTACTGGCAGAGACGTTGTGGTACTGGCAGAGGTTGCAGCAATCCTGCGGGCTTGAGATGGGAGGATTTGACAGTATTAAAGACAGAGCATAGATGAACAAACTTGATAACGTCAGACTGAAGAGAAGCCCACCAAAAGCGGTTTGAGACTAACTGAATGGTGGCTGCAATACCTGGATGACCTGCGCTGGGAGTGCAGTGAACCCATTGAAGCACACGGTGGCGGAGATCTGGTGGAACAAAGAGGCATTCTGGCGGAGCGGGATGTTTACTCAGTGATGTGGTGATTTCAGAGATGATGTCCCATTGAACGGGAGCCACGATGAGAGCAGTGGGGATAATGGGTTAAGGCTGGATCATCGAACTGGCGGGAAAGGGCATCAGCTTTGCCGTTCTGGGAGCCCGGTCTGTAAGTAATCTTGAAATCAAATCTTGAGAAAAACAGAGACCAGCGAGCCTGGCGAGAATTCAAACATTTAGCTGACCTGATATACTCCAGATTCCTATGATCAGTGAGCACAGTAAATGGTTTTATTATTCAGTTTATTTAGATAGGGACAGATATAAATAACATAGATAAACTTAACAGTCATCCGATGTATGCATCATAGTGTTTTTAGCTAAAGCTAATTCACGACACTTGTCCCTAGAAGGGCTTTTTGGTAAAAAAATACAGTTTAACAATATTAAAAATGAGGGAAAAAAGAAAAAAAAAGAAAAGAGAAAAAAAAAAAGATACAATGTAAGGAAATAAAAAAGGACAAAAATAGGTTGACGGGCTCCCTCCAGCCAGTGCCTCCACTTCTTAAAGGCAGTCTTAGCTGGATTACCATGACGCTGTGATAACACTGCCCCCACACCTGTGTTAGTTGCATCCACTTCCACTATGAATTCCTTCTCTGGATCTGGGTGATGGAGAATAGGAGCAGAGGTAAACTTCTCCTTGAGTTGAGCCAGGGCCGCAGTACAATCCGCTGTCCACCTGAAACATTTACCTCCTCAAAGCAGAGATGTGAGAGGAGCTGCAATCACACTGAAGTTGCGGATAAATCTGCATTAAAAATTAGCAAAGCCCAGAAAGCGCTGCAGCTCTTTAACAGAAGATGGTTGGGAATGGTCAGATGGTCAGAAATTCGTTATAAGAGGGGAAAGAGAGCTGACCTCCATATACCAGAGTGCAGTGGCCCATTCCAGAGCTCGACCAGTGAGTAGGGAACATATGAAGGACACGCGGCTCTCATCAGTGGAGTAGGACTGTGTCTGCTGGTCAAAATACAGACTGCACTGCAAAAGAAATCCCTTACAAGCAGAAGGTGAGCCATCAAATTTTTCAGGAAGAGATAATTTGGGTTGAATGGAGTTGTTACTCGCGACAGGTGGTGCAGAAGCGAGTGCAGCTGGATTAGAAGTTTGATTCTCAGTCGCATTAGGCAGTGATAGGGATTGAACAGTTCTTGCGAGCTTCTCTGTGAGAGTGGTTAATTTTACCAGCTGTTGCTGATGGGCAGTGAGTACATTAGCTTGATTAGATACCTCGGAGGCCATTTGACTGAAATCTGCTGAATCCTGCTTTGGTGAAGTCTTCTGTGACGGAGAGGCAGAGACGGTCGGATCCATTTGCATATATTTAATACAGAAGATAAACTCAAAAGATGACAAGGGCAATCCAGAATCGTAGTCAAACAAGCAGTAGTCAGAGGCAGGCAGCAAAGGTTCACAAACCAGTTCAGAGTCCAAGTTCAAATACACCAGATCAAGTCAAAATACTGAGTAGCAAGAGATACAAACTGAGACAGAGGTTTGGTAAAAACAAGAATTCACAAATAAGAACAGAACAGAACAGTCCAGATAAAGGGGAGCTGAGGGTACACAGGTGAAACTGATGAAATCATAATGAGGCGCTGAGGGAAAAGCAATACTAGTATGCAGGAGAGAGGGACCTAGTGAAACCAGGAGGAGGTGATGTCGTGCGTTCTGTGACACCGTCTGCTCAGCCATGATATTTCTATTGCTTATAGACATGAAATGATGCTAAAATGTTAACATGAGCGGGGAAAGTAACATTAGCTTATCAAAATTCAGCGCAAACAATGTTTTGGAAAAGCAGCAGGAAATTCAGTCATTTTGGGCCTCAATAATCAGAAAAAAGTCCTGAATACATTTTTTTTGTGATACATCAAATTAAACTAGGGAACCTGCAAGTTTTGTCATTTTAACATTCATTTACATAATCCCAAATCAATTTATAAACCAGAAGTATAATGGTCTTTTTGTTTTTTAATCTCAAATAATTGTATTGTCCTGTAAATTCTTCATATTAGTTTTATACTAACACACCAGATGTAATATTTTATTTAAAAAAAAGTATTTATCATATTCTTGCAATTCATCATTATCACAGCTTTTTTTAACCAATAACATTATGGGGGAAAATGTCATGATGGAAAGAGAATACAAATATGAGACTTTAGTGTTGTTTTTATATTTCTTCATAACATACATTATCAAGATTGTTGAAAAAGTCTATTGTATTTGAGTGTGTGTGAATGAGTGTTTCTGATCTCTTACCCGAACAGCTCCATGAAGAATGAATGAATCATGGATGACACACACACATTCAGACATGGAGACTTTTCTCCAGGATTCAGGTACTTCAATCTTCATATGATCTTAATGTTGTGGAAGACTCTTCAACATACTGTCTTAATAGACAACCTTCTCAAGTGGGATTTATTTTCATGTTAAATCAGCCAAGTTTATTCTTGTCTCTATTATCTCTATTCTATTAAAGTCTATTTGAGGGTGACAGATCAATCTCACCGGAGCCCAGCTGTGTGTCCATGAAGAGTGACACGTCTATGGATCAGCCAGTGAAATTCGAGGGAAAACACACATCAACTGATCTGAGGTACAACATTTTTCTTTAAACAGACAGAGAGACCACAGACACACACAAATAATGCATGTATGGCATAATTTGGCAAATATCCACATATCAAAATACAGAAGTGGGTGATGATATTGTGTAAGCATGTATAACTCAGAGACTCACACTATTATAAAGCGCTGCAATAGCAGGAGTCGAGCACAGGATCAGGGGCCTCATTTATAAACGTTGCGTACGCACAAAAGAAGGCGTACGCCGCTCTCTACGCAATAATTGGTATTTATAAAAAGCAAACTTGACGGGAAAATGTGTGGTCCTTCACGCAAGCTCTGACCCAGGCGTACGCACAAAAACGGGTGAAATGAGAAATGGCGACACCGTCGGCAGATGGAAGAAACACGTGAAAGTGTGTGAAACTGTAGATCGTTGTGTAAAAGAAATGCCAATACTGCCTCTCATAAATAACATGGAGACTTCACAAAGCAAGTCTTTTTTTTTTTTTATTATTTTTTTTTATTATTATTATTATTTTTTATTAGACAAAAACAATATACAACAGAAAAAAGACAAGTCGACAAAGGTAATACAGTAAACAATACAAAAAAACAAAAAACAAAAAAAACATATATACATACATATGTCAGCCATTTTCAAATTTACACAAAAAATTAACTCTATGACAACCAAAAACAGAAAAGATCGAAAGCATAAAAAATAAGTCTTTATTGTTCTTTATCCCATTTTTTTGTAAATGCTAATTTTTGCCAACTATCTGATTGTGGCCTGCTTTTATCTTTTATCATATTCTTAGTCAATAAATAATAATGCTTTAGGAACATAACAAATAATTCTAATTTAATATGTTTCTCTCTTTTAAAAATAAAATATTTACCAAGAAGCACAATGGTATTTAACAACATGTTTTCTTCTTCATACACACCCCAAATTATATATATTGGTGACATTAGTAAGATAAGTCCTTGCTCATATAACCAAGCTGCCACCTTGTGCCAAAAACGAGCTACATCTGGACAATACCAGAACAAATGTAAAATGTCTTCCTCTTCTTCTCCACAATATCTGCAATTATTATCCTCATTTATTCTCCAGATTTTTAACATTTTCTTTGTTGGTAGAATCTTGTAAAATATTTTAACTTGAAAGGCCCATAAATATGTTGAACAAGATGATTTGTACAAATTCTTAAAAATATTTAACCAAGGAAGCGGAGTATCAAACATACTCTTCCAGTAATCATGAAAATAATATGGAGAAATTGCTGCATTTTTAAATGATACAAAGAAAGTGTACATATCAAAATTAACTTTTCTATGTCCCAACCATTTATAGTTTTTTATTGCCGGACGGCAAACGCCTAGGTGTGTATTTGAGTCAGTTAATATTGTTTTCCAAGCTGGAGGAATTGCTGATATCAACTGCAGATACCGTAATTTTGAACAAAAGTCTCCATATATTAAAGTAAAGGATTCATAGCTAAAGAAATCTCCTTTATCATTCAGTAAGTCATTTACAAAAAGTACATTATTATCTAAAAATGATGCCAGTATACAGGTTTTTTATCTATGCAAATATTTGAGTTTAGCCACAATATCTGCTGTTTAATCTCTAATATGTTATCTGGTGTAGAAAACTGAAAGCAAAACGTCTCGGTTACGTATGTAACCCTCGTTCCCTGAGTACAGGGAACGGAGACGTGTCGTCGGGGGAGTTCCCTGACGAATTGGGATCACGCTAGGGAGACCAATTGCCTACGAGTGAATTAAAACGAGCCAATGAACATTGGCATGCAACATTTGCATTCCGCAGCCCGCCTACCAGCGCGGGTATAAAGCCTGGAAGCAAACATTGCATCATCGCTTTTCGCTGAGGAGCCGAACAGTCCAGTCCTCTGCGAAGGTACAGTAACATGGCGACGGGACGACACGTCTCCGTTCCCTGTACTCAGGGAACGAGGGTTACATACGTAACCGAGACGTTCCCTTTCGTCCTGGGAACTCCAACGTGTCGTCGGGGGAGTTCCCTGACGAATTGGGATCCCAAGTAAAACGCCATGGTACTGGCCCCTTCCAGCGCCCAGCTAAGCTACCCTGCAGCAGTTTCTTTAATTAGTTGCGGGAGCTAGCTAGGGAATCACACTGCTGTTCCGCAAGACCCGCACAGTGGATTTGGATAACACTGGGAAAGCGTGCCCTGACCCCCCAGGGGGGGGGGGGACGCTGCGGAAGCCCAGCCTGCCTAGAGAAGGCCAGGAATACACATGTGTACTAACCCATTTGGGGTAGTGAACACATGGCAGTCCCTGAGGTAGTCCCAATCCGAGGGAAGTGGGAGCGTACTCAACAGGGACGACAGAATGAGTCTGTCAAGGGGAAGACACGGCTGAACTGCACGTGGCATTATGGGTCACCGTAGAGACCACTGGAAAAAACACCCAGTCTACTAGCAACTTCTACTAGCACGCCTGGCACCGGAGGGGTGATGGAGGAACTCACGAGGCTCACCGACGTAGGGCACCAACGGAGCAAAAGTCGCACGTATCCGGCCGAGGCACGGAATGGCGTAGCAAGCTGACACAACCTATTCCCTCGCACCACTGGCCGCAGCGAGTACTCGGGAGGAAACAGGTTCCACACGTAGGCTATAGAACCTAGCGAACGTGTTCGGTGTCGCCCAGCCCGCAGCTCTACAGATGTCTGTCAGCGAGGCGCCTTGAACCAAAGCCCAGGAAGCGGCAACACCTCTAGTAGAGTGAGCCCGCAGCCTGGGAGGACAAGGCTCACCCAGAGACTCATATGCTCGGGTGATAGCATCCACTAACCAGTGAGCTAACCTCTGCTTGGAGACAGCCTTCCCCCTTCTGCTGGCCTCCGTAACAGACAAAGAGCTGATCTGAGGTTCTGAAGCTTGCGTTCTGTCAATATAAACCCGCAGTGCGCGGACGGGACAGAGAAAAGCTAGGGCTGGGTCTGCCTCCTCCTGGGGCAGCGCTTGCAGGTTCACTACCTGGTCCACGAAGGGAGTGGTAGGAACCTTGGGCACATATCCGAGCCGGGGTCTCAATACAACATGAGAAAGGCCCGGCCCGAACTCTAGGCACGATTCGTCGACCGAAAAAGCCTGCAGATCCCCCACCCTCTTGAAAGAAGCCAATGCCAACAGGAGCGCTGTCTTAATGGACAGGATATTCAACTCAACTGTTGACAAGGGCTCAAAGGGAGGACTTTGAAGAGCTCTAAGAACCAGAGCTAGGTCCCAAGAGGGTACAGAGTGCAAAACACAAGGTGGATTTAACCTCCTAGCACCCTTAAGGAATCTGATGATCAGGTCGTGCTTCCCCAAGGACTTACCTTCTACTGCATCGTGATGCGCTGCTATTGCAGCGACATACACTTTGAGGGTGGAGGGAGACAGCCTTCGCTCCAACCCATCTTGCAGGAAGGAAAGCAGGACTCTGATCGGGCAAGTTCGGGGGTCCTCCTGACGGGAGGACACCAATCGACGAACAGGTTCCACTTCAACGCATAGAGGCGCCTCATAGAGGGGGCTCTAGCGGAAGTGATGGTATCTACCACTGCCTGTGGCAGGCCATCTAGAACCTCCGCGTCCCGTCCAGGGACCAGACATGGAGTTTCCAGAGGTCTGGACGCGGGTACCATAGAGTGCCCCGTCTCTGAGAAAGAAGGTCCTTCCTCAGAGGAATCGGCCAAGGAGGGGCTGTCGCGAGGAGCATGAGTTCCGTGAACCAAGTCCTGGTGGGCCAATACGGCACCACTAACAAGACCTGCTCCTCGTCCTCCCTGACCTTGCACAGAGTCTGTGCAAGAAGGCTCACTGGGGGAAATGCATACTTGCGTAGGTCCCGAGGCCAGCTGAGAGCCAGGGCGTCCATGCCAAGGGTCCCCTCGGTCAGGGAGTAAAACCACTGGCAATGGGTCGTGTCTGGAGAGGCAAACAGGTCTACCTGTGCGACTCCGAAGACACTCCAATCAAGCTGGACCGTCTGGGGATGGAGTCGCCATTATCCTGGCAGGGGAGGCAACCGTGAAAGCTCGTCTGCCACACAGTTGAGCTCCCCTGGAACATGAACGGCACGAAGCGACCTCAGATGCTTCTGACTCCATAGGAGGAGGTGGGAGGCGAGTCGCGACATACGACGGGAGCGTAGACCACCTTGATGGTTGATGTACGCAACGGTCGCAGTGCTGTCCGTACGGACCAGTACATGCTTGTGTCTGAGAAACCCCTTGAGGCGACACAAAGCTAAACGTACTGCTAGCAACTCTAGGCAGTTGATGTGCCAATGCAGCTGGGGCCCCGTCCACAGACCCGAGACTGCATGCCCTTTGTACGTGGCCCCCAACCCATGGCAGAGGCATCCGTGAACACCACAGCATGCCTGGAAACCTGGACTAGGGGCACTCCGGCCCGTAGAAACCCAGGGTCCGACCAAGGGAAGAAGGTTTGGCGGCAGCGCGGGGTAACTTTGACCCGGAGCGTACCGCTCTGCCACGCCCACCTCGGGACTCGATCGTGAAGCCAGCGCTGAAGCGGTCTCATATGTAACAGGCCGAGCGGCGTTCTTGCGGCTGCGGCTGCCATATGCCCCAGGAGCCTCTGAAACTGTTTCAGTGGAACCGCTGTCCTGCCTCGAAAGGACTTGAGGCAGGTGAGCACTGACTGGACGCGCTCCTCTGTGAGGCACGCAGTCTGGGCGACCGAGTCCAGTTCCATACTGAGATAAGAGATCCTCTGCACGGGGCAGAGTTTGCTCTTGTCCCAGTTGACCTGAAGCCCCAACCGACTGAGGTGCCGGAACACCATGTCCCTGTGATCGCACAACATATCACGCGAGTGAGCTAGAATGAGCCAGTCGTCGAGATAGTTGAGAATGCGAACGCCTTGTTCTCTCATGGGAACAATGGCCGCCTCCGCGACTTACGTAAAGACACGAGGCGACAGGGCCAGCCCGAAGGGTTGGACTTTGTACTGATACGCACGACCCTCGAACGCAAACCATAGAAACGGTCTGTGTCGAGGAAGAATCGAGACGTGAAAGTACGCGTCCTTCAGGTCGATCGCTGCAAACCAATCCTGGGGACGGATGCATTCGAAAATGCACTTCTGCATGAGCATTTTGAACGGGAGTTTGTGCAGGGCCCGATTCAAAACTAGCAGGTCCCGGATTGGCCTTAACCCACCACCTTGATTGGGTACAATGAAGTATGGGCTGTTAAACCCGGACCTCATCTCGGCAGGAGGGACCGGCTCGATCGCGTCCTTCGCCAGCAGGACGTCGATCTCGTTCCGCAAGACAGGGGCACCCACTGACTGCACAAGGGTGCCTGAACTTGGGAGGCCGGCGTGCAAACTGAATTGCATAGCCGAACCGAATGTGCGGATGAGCCATCGGGACAGACCCGGAAGCGCTAGCCAGGCTTCCAGATACCGTCCCAACAAACCCACCCAAACCACCGGCGTACCCGCGGAGGGGCAGCGAGGTGGAAGACAGGGACCCGGCTCTGGTGGCATTGTAGCGACCGAGAGCGGGGTCTGGCGTTTTAACTTGACACCAACCTGCTTCCACCTGTGGGCAGACGGCAGAGAAGGCCCGTGGGCATTCTGCTGCGGGCTGCCCGGTGGCGAGGGGAGGGGGAGAGACGAGGAACGAGGCCCTGACTCCTCGTGACCTGGTCTCTGCGCCTCCGGGCCCAGCTGCAGACAGGAGCGACGCAGCCGAGGCTGTCACTGCTATCAGCGAGCTGGAGAGAGGGGAACGAGAGTGGCGCCAATCGTGGGTGGCGCGCACTGCCATTCTGACCCTCTCGGACGGAGGAGACTGGTCTTACTGGTCTGCCAGACTCGACCGTGAGGGGAAACGAGGAGCGAGGCCCGGGGGCATCGAGTCCTGGTTCCCGCCTCCTCACCCAGCGAGAGACGAGAGTGACAAGGCCGAAGCCCTCACTGTCATCTGAGCACTGGGGGCCCGTGAGTGACCTAGAGGAAGTGGACTGCTCAAATTGGGGTACCGCTGACTGGATGACCAGCGGCAGAACAGAAATGAAATTCTCCACCCGGCCCTCGCCCGGGGGAAGGAGTGGTGATGACACACACTCCCGAAGAGCAGACATCACATACTCCGGGTCACTCCTCTCAGGGTCGTTTCCCTTACCCTTTGCGGGGGGAAACGAACTCCGAGCGGGCGGTTTTGAGGTGCTTCTGGACCACCAGTGTGGACATCGTCTGACTGAGGGCCAGCGCTGTGACTAATCACGGTCAGTCACTAAGCACAGCTCCACCCCGAATCAGAACTACCCACATGCACTGAATGTGCAGGGGTAGTGAGAGAGGAAAAACTTCAGCAGATTTAGGCATGTTTGGCTTGCCATATTGGCACCAAAATGCTTCCATACTACCAAGATTTTTCACACGCATCTAGGCACTTTAGACCCAGGAAGTGTGGCTGTCAAGTCTGAATCTTCAGCATGAGAACACACCATTACAGTAGGAACTCAGCATCATTTTCAGAGTATAACAGCCCTCTCTCCGATGTAGCGATTGACATCTGTCCTCCCCTGGGGCCCCAAATTAAATGATTGGTACCTCATGAGAAGGACCAAAATCCCATTCAAAGCCTCGACGGCACACGGCACGCTGAGCGGCTCAAGCCTTTACGAGAAAGGGGAGACGAACAACGTGCCGACGTGGTCATGCACTCATGAGAGAACATGAACCACCCATGAACGCAGTCTCAACACACTGATTAGGCATGTGAAACAGCGATCATGGCCGTCAACCAGGCATGCAAGGCAGTGAACGTGGCCATCACTGGCACACGGCACGCTGAGCGTTCAAGCCCTCAGGCAAGACGAACAACGTGCCGACGTGGTTATGCTCTCATAAGAAAGCATAAACCACCCACGAACACAGTCTAAGCATGTTTGCGATGCGCTAGAGGAGTGAGTGGTTCGTGCTCACTGTAACCCTCAGATCACCAATGTTATTTGCCAAAGTAGCCCTCTTCTGGTGCACCAGAAGAGAAACTAGATCGGGAAATAAACAAAGGGACTCACCTCATAGAGGCACGCGAGTCTTGATCATGACCACGCATCTTGAGCGCCGAATGACGCGCGCTGGGTTGCCGTGACAACCCCCGCTGTCAACTGGCACTCGACGGCACACGGCACGCTGAGCGGCTCGAGCCTTTAAAAAGGGGAGACGAACAACGTGCCGACGTGGTCATGCACTCCTGAGAGAACATGGACCACCCACGAACGAAGTCTCACACACTGATTAGGCATGTGAAACAATGAACGTGGCCGTCATATGAGGACAGGAAACGATCGCATCCAGAAACACACGAGTGAAACGTCATCCTGAAAAGGACGCGATCTTCACTCGCGTTGCTCTTTCAGGAAGAAAGTACTCTCCTTATTGTGCTGAAGCACACAGGGACGCAACGCGGCAACACAGCGGGGAAACTGCAAGCCCGCTGTGCGCACTCAACCGTTTACCAGCTGTGAAAACAGCTTTTGAATTAACAAGTGTGTAGACGCAGCCGGCAGACAGGAAATCGCGCGGTCGCTGAAGCGCCGTCACGCCAATACAGAGAGAGATCCCTTCCCGAAACAGCAGACTCGTAGAGCGTAAGTTAGATACAATCTTAACGCTCATTCACTCAAAAGGACACAATCGGTCGGCTCCGAAGCAAAAAGCGATGATGCAATGTTTGCTTCCGGGCTTTATACCTGCGCTGGTAGGCGGGCTGCGGAATGCAAATGTTGCATGCCAATGTTCATTGGCTCGTTTTAATTCACTCGTAGGCAATTGGTCTCCCTAGCGTGATCCCAATTCGTCAGGGAACTCCCCCGACGACACGTTGGAGTTCCCAGGACGAAAGGGAACCACATAGACAAACAATTTCTGAAAAAAAGGGAGAGATCAGGGAAAAATTTTTCAAAGTTACTCTTGATTCTTGATCTAGTTGAAAAAAAGGATAAAGTTTGGCTATTGATGATGCACCACATTGAGCTATGAATAATTTAGATGAAAACCAGTGTTGGTTATTGTATAATTGTTGAATCCAAGCACCTTTTAAGGCCATATCAAGTATTGCAAGGCTCTTCAATCCTAAACCTCCATTTTCACGTGTATTATACACATATGTACGTTTTATTTTGTCAATTTTACCATTCCAAATAAAATTAAAAATAACCTTTTCATATGTTTTCATAAACAATGTATCAGGTGAAGGCAAGGCTTGCAGTAAGTATGTAAATTGTGAAAGTATCAATGAGTTAATTACAGTTACTTTTCCAAATATAGAAAGATATTTGCCTCTCCAAGCCTGAAGAATTTTATTAATTTTT
Source organism: Scardinius erythrophthalmus (assembly GCF_964197995.2). Lineage (NCBI taxonomy): Eukaryota > Metazoa > Chordata > Actinopteri > Cypriniformes > Leuciscidae > Scardinius > Scardinius erythrophthalmus. The sequence goes on along the minus strand of NC_138230.1, from coordinate 2,699,370 downwards.
TGGAGTTTTTTCTCAAAATTAATCTTTACAAGGAATTCTTTATCTACTGGTATATGTATACCTAGAAGATTAACAGGGCCTTCTGAGCATTGAATAGGCACAATAGAGGAAAATTGATTTGATCTTTTTAAAGATCCAATTCTAAGAATAGAGCATTTATCGTAATTTGGTTTTAAACCCAAAAGTAAAGCAAAGGAATCCAATTCTGTAATAAGTGAGTCTAACGACACACCATCCGGTTTTATGTAAAATGATGCATCATCTGCATAAAAGGAAGACTTTGATTCTAACCCATTCACTTCCAATACCTTAATATTTGCATTATTCCTTATTATGGCCAACATTTCAATTGAAAGAATAAATAAATAAGCTGAAAGGGGGCAGCCTTGCCTCACTCCTTTAGATAGAGCAATTTTATTAGAAATATGCCCATTGTTAATTATTTTACTGCAAGGGTTTTGATATAGTACATGAATCCATTTAATAAAACTCTCACCAAAGTTGTAAATGTTTAGACATTGATATATAAAATTCCAATTTATCGTATCAAAAGCCTTCTCAAAATCAGCTATAAATATCAATCCAGGCAAATTTTCTTTATCATAATAATCCATTATTTCAAGCAGGCGTCTAATGTTATCACCTATAAAGCGTCCTTTTAAAAAACCTGTTTGATCAGGGTGTATTAAGTCCTGAATAACTTTTTTTAATCTCAATGCTAAACATTTGGCCAAAATACGTGTATCACAACATAAAAGTGTAAGGGGTCTCCAATTTTTTAGTTTCACAGGGTCTTTGTCTTGACCCTCCACATCATGTTTCAAAAGTAATGAAATTAAACCTTCTTTCTGAGAATTTGATTGACAACCAATCTCAAAAGAATAATTGTAGCATGCCAATAAAGAATCCTTAATCTCTGTGAAAAATGTTTTGTATACCTCCACTGGTATTCCATTTAAACCTGGTGTTTTTCCATTTTGAAAGGAACAAATTGCATCATATAACTCTTTCTTAGAAACAAGACCTTCACATAATTTTTGCTGAACATTAGTAAGTTCTGGGTGGGGATACATTTCCATATACTCAAACAATGAAGGATGAGATAAATGAGGTGCCTCATCATTAAATATCCCATTATAATACTCCATAAGTGTTTCCAGAATGCCATTTGTTGAGATAACATTTGTTCCGTCATCTTCTAAAATTTTGGATATATTCTTTCTGGGATAATTTCTATTTTGGAGTTGCAAAAAATATTTATTACATTTTTCACCTTGTTCCATCCAATTGGCTTTAGTTCTATATATAATTCCTTTGATTTTATTCTGATAGAATCTCTCTAATTCTTTTTCTTTGTCATCTAATTTTTGTAAATCTTGCTCAATGCAATCAGATCTATTTGTATCCAAGCGATTTTTAATGTTGTGCACCTCATTTAATAAAATTCTTTCTCTGTTACAAGTTTGTTTATATTTCCATGAAGAGAATTTTATAGCATGGCCTCGAAAAGCACATTTAAATGCATCCCAAACAATGTGTGGATTTGCTGAATCAGTGTTAAAAAGAAAAAAATCTAAAATGAATTGTTTTGTTTTAATAATGAAATTACCATCTTCTAACAATGATTGATTGAATTTCCAATAGCCTTTACCCCTATCAGTGTCAACAAAATTTAATTTTAATATAATAAGATGATGATCAGATCTAAATCTTTCAGCAATTGTTACTTGAGTAGCTTTTGCTATAAGAGAGAAAGAAATCAGGAAAAAAATCTATTCTGCTTGCAGAAGCATTCCGCCGCCAAGTATATCTAATCAAGTCTGGATTTTTTAATCTCCAAACATCCAAAAGATCCATTGCAGACATCATAGATGTAAGTGCATGTCTTTTTTGCTCATGACAGTCCCTGCTCTCTCCGGCTCTGTCTTTAGAAGGCTGAAGGGCAATATTATAGTCTCCAGCTTGAATTATAGGAATATCATAATTTCGAATCATATTATAAACAGTATCAAAAAAAGTTGGCTCATTATTATTTGGAGCATAAACATTAACCAAACAAAAACGTCTACTTTTAGTTTCAACATCTAAAATAATTATACGACCATCCATGTCTCGTTCTATTTTATGCACACAAATTTCAAGATGCTCTCTAAACAATATTATAACTCTTTTTTGGTTTCTTGTACCATGATTAAAGTAAATAAACCCCTTCCATTCTCGCCTCCATTTCTCTTCAACATCCTGAGTAGAATGACATTCTTGTAAACAAATTATATCCAATTCCTTTTTTCCAGCTAACCAGGTAAATATTTCAATTCTTTTTGTATCATTAGCCAGGCCATTACAGTTATAACTGGCAATACATAGGGATGCAAGATTCATAATACTTTAAAAAATTATGTATGCACAGACAAACAAAAAAATAAACAAAACAAAAAACAATAAACAAAACAACGGAAAATTAAAAGAAACATACCATAAGTTTGGCATATTAAAAGACCACAAAGTAGGCTATGTCAGTAGCAACAACCAAAATACATATTTCAGGGAGATCAATTTTAAATTCATTCTGGTTCACTTTCATTTAAGCTATCATCATCACTCGGCTCCAGTAAAAATAGCCATGGTGTAATTGTTATATCTTTGTACATTTCGCCATCGATATAAAGTTTATCAGCAACAAGTCTTACCCTTCCCTTTTCTTTTTTGTTCTTTTTTACTTCTTTAAATATGGGAAGCAGTGCTTTTCGTCTGTCCACAATCTCCACAGGGTACTGCTGGTTAATGCCATAGCTTTTACCCTTGAGCTTTGGACTCAACCCAAAGACGATTTCTCTGTACCTGTAATGCTCGAAGCAGGCGGTGATGGCTCTTGGTTTGGCCTGCTCCTCCACCACAGCATTCGAGTATGAACTTTTCTTAGATCTCGCAGGTCCGAGTCTGTGCACTCTGAGGAAGGAAATCTGCTGTGCAATCTCCTTATTGATACCCAGCTCGTTGATAAAAAAGCTTTTGAGCACGTCTTCCACATTCTCGTTTTTCTTCTCAGGAATACCGCTGAATATCAAGTTGTCTCGCATTGAGCGCATTGTCATCTCCAGCATTTTTTCCTTCAGCTTGATGTTTTCCCTGGTAACATTTCTCACAGACCTCTGCACGTTCTTCACCTTTTTTTTTACAGACTCAAGATCCTTGCGTGTCTGCTCCAGTGATATCCCATTTGCAATCATTGTCTCTTTTAGATCTTTGATATCATCCGACATTGAGTCCAGCTTGTCAAGTTTCTTTAATTTCTCATTTATTTCGCTCAATATTCCCTCCATATCCAGCGTAAAAGAAAAAGAATTATCCGGACTGCTTTCTAGCTCCGTGTTCAGTCGTTTGTTCGGGGGCTCAACTCTTTTTTTGTTTGAAAAAAAACAAAACTCTCAACTCTTTTTTTGTTATTCATTTAGAATTGATTGTGATTTATTAAGGGAAAACTGCGTAGGATGTGCGTGCGCACGGTTTTATAAATCCGAATATTTCTGTGCGTACGCACGTCCTATGTTTCATCCGTACGCCACTTCTGACGCAAATCCTACGCAAAGTTTTATAAATGAGGCCCCTGGTCTCCTCTCACAGCTGATCCAGATCTTCAGTCCTGATGTTTCACTAACATCTACTGACCCACAAAACACTCAACCAAACTAAACACAACTACATCACTTATTGGGAAACACAAACACCACAACAGATTAAAAACCAGTAGTAAAAGATAGGTGGATGGATTGATTCTCTATGTGAGGTTTATCTACATGTTTATCTGCTGTAATATAATCTAAGAATTCTTGTCTCTGTTCTTTTGTTTCTATTCTATTAAAGTCAATTTAATACACGTTAAGTTACAGGCATGCAAGGTGCTTCAGATTCCCATTTTTGAACGGTCACCATTGGCAAATAATGCAACAAGGATTGATGAAGTCAAATTTTACTAATAGAGGATCTACCCTATCTATGTGTTGTGACCCCCCTCTACAAAATAATAAATTACTCATCCAAAATATTAAATGCCATGAATTAATATTTACTTTTTTCTTCATTTATTCATTTTTTCACCAGAATATAAATCAAAATGAACATGTTTGTCCAGGGTCCTCTGGTTGAGGTGACATAGAATGACTCAATATGAATTCTTTTCTCTGTTTTCTTGACTCCGTTGTATTGTCTCTGTTCTGTCCATGTTTGTACATTAGGGAACAGTCTATGGACACTCTAGGAACATTTAGGAGAAGACACATGTCATCTAATCTGAGGTACAACTGATATTTTACTATCACTTTTACTTCATTAATTTATGTTGTAATTTAATAATTGATTCTTTCAGTCATGATTCTCAACTGGTCCAAAGCACATATAAATCAAATCTGCTGAAGAAGTTTCAGTGTCTGTATGAAGGAACAGCAAAGCAGGGAAACGTCTCAGGTTACGTATGTAACCCTGGTTCCCTGATAGGGAACGAGACGCTGCGTTTGAGACGCGGTGGGAACGCCTTGCGTGATTGCGTCGTGAAGCACGTGTATAATCAGTCCAATGGAAAGACGAGACGTCATAGGCGGGTGACGTCATCGACCAGGAAACTATAAGGCAGCCCCGCTGACACAGATCGCGTTAGCTTCTGAAAAAGCCTGAAGCAAGTCGGTCAGGGCATGCAGAAAGTATGGCAGGCGAACGCAGCGTCTCGTTCCCTATCAGGGAACCAGGGTTACATACGTAACCTGAGACGTTCCCTTTCAAGGGAACTCGAGCTGCGTTTGAGACGCGGTGGGAACCCCATACCCACTACGCCATAATGCCAAAAGCCCGTTCTGTGTGAAGTCCTTGCGCACACTAAGAATCAAGCAACCTGACCCCAGGAGTGGAGAGGTCTAGATCATAAAACCTGACAAATGTATGTGGTGAGGACCAGCCCGCCGCATTACAAACATCATGAATAGAAACTCCTGATATTAACCCTCTGAGGTCGACAAACGCGCCGGCGCGTTTTGCTGGATTTTCTCCACATTGTAGCACTTTAAACTTAAATTTCTCCGTCATTTATGGTCATACAGAAAAAATAAATATAAAAAAAGAATCTGTGGTATTTCTACTTTTGTATGTGTCCACTTCCAATCAAATCAAAACATTGTGCTTTTGTAAAATAAAGAAAATAAACAGTGTGTGCGTTCTGCCTCTCCGTCGCGGTGAACTTTTTTTTCTTGAGCACGTCTATAAACTGAAACAAAACTCAGCGAATACTTGTTACACATTTATGAGCCATACACCTTTATAAACATTTAAGTGTGTACTTTTAAATGATCGGATTCAAAACGAAAACAAATATTCTCTGTTTAAGTAATTTGTATAAAACCAACAAGATTTCCAGCTTCTCAAACGCTTCCTAATTATTTTTAATTCGGCCACGCCCACTCGCGCAAAAGATATTCACATGCAAATCTCCACATGGAACGCGATCGCCCTCATTACCTCAACAACAAAACACTTCACTTCACTTTTCGTCGAGTTTGAAAGACGTGCCTGAGCTTACATTGGATTTACATCAGAAGAAGAAGAACGATATTTGAAGACAAGAAAGATAAGGTAAGAAATTCTTACATATTAGTTTGCTATTGTTGCATAAATTTCACATTGCAGTTGAACTGTTGCTAGATATATGGTGAATATTATAATATTTAGACCCGTGTTTAATGTTACTGTGTTTGTGGATATCTGCTCAAACGTAGATAGGCTATGTATATGGTAGGCCTAACCATAATGTTTTGATCGCAATCGCGTTTTAATGTATCATATTTTTGATCGCGATCGCGTTTTAATGTATCATATTTTTGATCGCGATCGCGTTTGAATGTATCATATTTTGGAAAAGCAAAACGCTCCAAACGGCTTCATGTTTTTACTATTATCTCATTTCATATCATCATAACGAATGGAAACATTTGAAGTAACATGATAATCAATATATTTTTCTCTAGCTTAGTTGTTACTGAAATCTTTTTGAAAATATATATAGGCTGCTATATTGTTATTATTTTATGCAGCACTGCGCATAGCCTATACCTACAAGGCACAACAAACCTGGTGTTCATTATATATTGTTGGAAACATTTGTGTGAGTGTGTGTGTGTATTCTGTGAATTTTAAAAAGCAATTTTAACAAGAAAAATCTAAAATGTATTCCCAAAATCGTGCAGGCCTTTCTCTTGATATCAGTATGTTCACTTTTTTTTTCAGGGCCCAGATGCCACTGAGTCCTGCTGACTTCAACATTCACAGTACATGTCTCTGTACATGAACATGGTAAAGTGAAAATCAAACACCTTAGAAAATGAAAGGTATGTACAATGTTTTTAGGAATGGCACAAAGGTCTCTTTCTTCAATAAGTGCTTTTTTGTTGTGTATCTTTAGATTATGTTGTGTTGTAAATAAATCCAAACAATTTTAAAAGCCATTCTTTTTTAAATCTCCTCATTCTTTGTGCAAGGTTGGTCAGAATGATGGGCCCTGATAAGCTCCTAATAGGGCCATTAGGGAGGTTCTTTGTCTTTCTCAGGTGTGGAAAGCTTTCATATTAATGAGGTGATCCGCCCCTTCGCATATTGCTTTCTAACACAAAACACGTCGTAAAAATTTTAAATCAATATATTGTCTTCTCTGAATGAGCAGTCAGGGTGATTCTCACATAGTTTTAGAGCAAATATTCTAGGCTACGTGATACAATTTTCAAAAGTCTTGTGAAGAAATAATCAGTATGGGTTTCATGACCTTATTTCAGTGAGAATTTATTTTTGTATTTTCACAAACCACGCATAAATGTCATTATCTCAAAACTACAAACTTTTACATACATGCTGCTGATATATTATTGTAGCAGAGTTTGTGCTGAATACAGTGTAATTAGACTTTAGCCATGAAAATGTCACAAGTAACAGAAATAACCACAAATGTCAGAGCATGTCAGAACACCTCCAGGGCCCAGAAAACAGCTCAGACCTCAGAGGGTTAAAGCCTTAGAGGCAGCCATACCCCTCGTAGAATGAGCCCGGACAGCCAAAGGTGAGGGCTGTCCGGCCGCTTCATAAGCCAGTGAGATAGCCTCAACTACCCACTTGCTCATCACCTGTTTAGATGCAGGGCAACCTTTCCTGGTTGACCCAAAGCAGACAAACAATTGTTCCGATTTACGCCACAGGGCAGCTCTGTGGACGTAAGCATCCAAAGCCCGCACAGGGCATAACAGATTAAGATTTTCCTGATCTGGGGTATTAAATGGTGGAGGATGAAAGGCCTGCAGCACTATTGGCCCCGCAAAATTAGTAGGGACCTTAGGGATGTAGCCCGGTCTAGGGTGAAGAAATGCCTTCACCATACCAGGTGCAAACTCCAAACATGAAGGAGCAACCGACAAGGCTTGCAAGTCTCCAATTCTCTTAATAGACGAAATAGCGAGAAGGAATAAAGTTTTTAGAGTGAGGAACTTTTCTGAAACCTCTTCGATGGGCTCGAAGGGAGCCAAGGCCAGACCCTCAAGTACGATGGCCAAATCCCAAGCCGGTGCTCTAGAGTGCAATGCAGGTCTCAACCTCAAAGCACCACGGAGAAAACGAATAATCAGAGGATCTCTCCCAAGAGAAGTGCCCCCCAGAGGGGTGTGGTAGGCCGATATATAGCCGCCACATATACTTTCAAGGTCGAAGGTGATAATCCAGCAGAGAAACGGTCTTGCAAAAAATCAAGAACTGAACCAACAGGGCAGTTAACAGGATCTAGGTGACGTACACCACACCAGGTAGAGAATAATTTCCATTTCAGTGCATAAAGTTTTCTCGTGGAAGGTGCTCTGGAATGGAGAATGGTCTCAACGACCTCAGTCGAGAGACCGGATTCTATAAGCCGGGCCCCCTCAGAGGCCAGGCCCACAGTTTCCACAACTCCGGATTGGGGTGAAGTATTGTGCCCCTTGCTTGGGACAGCAGGTCCCTCCTGACAGGAATCTCCAGGGGAGAGCCGTCCAGAAGAGACACTAAGTCCGAGAACCACACTCGGGACGGCCAGTGAGGGGCTACCAGTAACAGACGGACCCCTTCCCGGCGAACCCTCTCCAGAACACCCGGAAGCATGGATACCGGGGGAAATGCATACAGGCGTAACCTCGGCCACACCTGCACCATCGCATCCAGTCCGAGGGGAGCTGGGTGCGTTAGGGAGAACCACATGGGACAATGTGACGTCTCTGATGACGCAAACAGATCGACTTGAGCTTGACCAAACTTCTCCCACAGGAGCTTCACCACCTCGGGGTGAAGTCTCCACTCCCCGGGCCTCAGCCCCTGCCTCGACAGGATATCCGCTCCCAGATTCTGATGCCCTGGAATATATACTGCCCTCAGTGACAGCAATTTCCCCTGGGCCCAAAGGAGGATCTGATGGGCCTGCCTCCATAAATGACGTGACCTCAGGCCCCCTTGATGGTTGATATAAGAGACCACCGATGTGTTGTCCGAACGGACAAGCACATGGTGACCTCTCAAGTCTGGCAGGAAGTATTTGAGAGCTCGAAATACCGCCATCATTTCTAGCCGATTTATGTGCCAAGAACGTTGATGGTCCAGCCAAAGACCTTTCGCCGAGCGGCCACTCATGACCGCCCCCCATCCCGTGAGGGAAGCATCCGTCGAAAGCGTTACGCGTCGACAAGAAGCCCCCAGCACTGGGCCCTGGGCGAGGAACCAAGGTTTCTTCCACATGACCAAGGCACGAAGGCATCGCCGCGTGACCTTGATTGTGCGAAATGGATTTCCCCTCGGAGAAAACCCCTTGGTCCTGAGCCACCACTGCAGAGGTCTCATGTACAGAAGGCCAAAAGTGATTACGTTGGACGCAGCTGCCATGAGCCCTAACAGTCTCTGAAACTGTTTCACAGTGAGTGACTGGCCTAGTTTTACCCCTTTTACGGCTGTGAGAATCGCAGAAATACGTGCAGGAGACAGACGTGCTTGCATTGTTGTCGAATCCCAAATTACACCTAAAAAAGTGGTCCTCTGAGCTGGAAGGAGCACACTCTTCTTGGCGTTGAGCCGCAACCCCAACCTCTTTATGTGGGACAGAACGACATCTCGATGCCGAACTGCCAACTGCTCTGACTGAGCTAGAATCAACCAATCGTCTAGATAGTTTAAAATGCGAATGCCCTGGAGTCTCAGAGGAGCCAGAGCTGCATCCACGCATTTTGTAAAGGTGCGGGGTGATAAACCTAGGCCGAAGGGAAGAACCCGATACTGGTATGCTTCGCCCCCGAAAGCAAACCTCAGGAACTTCCTGTGATGAGGATGGATAGACACATGGAAGTACGCGTCCTTCAAGTCTATTGTGACAAACCAGTCCTCGGACTGAATCTGTGACACAATCTGTTTGAGCGTAAGCATTCTGAACTTTAGTTTCTGAACTCTGCTGTTTAATAGACGCAGATCCAGAATAGGACGCAACCCCCCATCCTTTTTTGGAACAATGAAATAACGGCTGTAAAACCCTGACTCTCTGCTGGGAGGAGAAACCCTTTCTATAGCCCCTTTTCTTAGAAGCGTCAGTACTTCTTGCTCCATAACCAGAGCCTGCTCGGAGTTCACCACTGTGGGAAGTACCCCTTGAAATCTGGGCGGACGAGAACCGAACTGAATTCTGTAACCCTTTTCTATTACATTCAGGACCCACTGCGAAATATTTGGTAGAAGTTTCCACGCTACCAGAAATTCCGCTAAAGGAACCAGTCTCTTGAGACTGGCCTCTGGATTTGGTTGAACAGTCATTTCGGTGCCCTGAAACGGCGAACCGGCAGGGAACAACCGAAGTGGCAGCGCTGCAACTCTCCTCGGAGAATTGCCCCCCAGAGGGCGCCGAGGAGAAACGGTTCCTCGAAACCGTCCCTCCCCGGAGGGGACCACCCTCAGAAGCCTGACAGCCTTGGCGTCAGGACTTCTTCTTAGTCCAAGCTTTCTTAGAGATGACGGTCCTCAGATCCTGTCTACCCCTAACTGGCTTGGACTGTGACCGCCACCCGGACTCCCCAGGTTGTGGAGGAGCCCGAGCGGCGACACTCTGTTTTTGTTGCACTCTGTGCTGCTGTGAGGAGCTTGCAGACGGCCGAGACTGCTCAGGTTTAACCACACGAGAAGCAGTCTCGGAGACAATGGACCGGCGAGGAAGAAACTTCTGGAGCGCCGCAGACTGTTTTTTCGTTTCCTGAAACCTATCGACGACACAATTTATAGCGTCGCCGAACAGACTTGTAGGCGAAAGCGGCGCATCCAGAAGAACAGACCTATCTTTATCCTTTATATCTGACAGATTTAACCATAAATGACGTTCTGTTGCCACCAGGGCTGCCATAGACCGACCCACAGATTTGGCCGTCTCCTTGGTGGCCCGCAGAGATAGATCTGTTGCGCGACGTAATTCTCGAATTGTGTCAGCGCTGACTTCCTCACAATTGTCCATGTCTTTCAGCAGGTCAGCCTGGTATGCTTGTAAAATAGACATGGTATGTAAGCATGCCGCGGCTTGACCTGCTGCCGAATATGCTTTACCCACCAGCGAAGATGTAGCTTTTAATGGCTTGGTGGGTAACGTCGGGGCTTTTAGAGATGACGCTGTCTCGGGGGAGAGATGGCTCGCAAGCGTCTCTTCCGCCGGAGGCAATGTCAAATAACCATAGTGAGAAATATCCTTTATTTTACTATAGTTAGATGTCTGTGGATTATGTACCCTGAATGACACTGGTTTATTCCACGATCTCGACACCTCGGTATGAAGATCGGGAAAAAACGGAAGCTCCCGACGTGGAGGTCGCGATTTAGATGGCAAATATCGATCATCTAATAAACTCTTTCTGTTTGAATCACTCTCAACTTCATCTGCTGGCCAGTCAATATTTAATTTAGCAACAGCACGAGTCAAAACCTCCATAAGCTCCTCATCAACATGGGAATAAGCTGGCGAGGACTCATATTCCCTTTCCATATCAACACTGACGACATCCAATTCCTCAGAACTGGATAGTCGTAACATTGGTGCCTCAACCTGGGAAGGAGAAGCCGCAGCGCGGGCTCCTTCCTGGGCTGAAGCACCGGATTCAGCAGGTAAGGGTTGAGAAAGGGCTGGGCCCGTCTCAAGCCCCGCTACTAAATCCATATGCGAACCCCAAGATGAACGCCGCCGCTGTGCCTCGGCAGCAGCGGGACCCGCACCTCGGGGAGCGCGAACCGAACCGTCCTCCTCAAAGAACGCCCGGCGAGAGCGGAGCGTCCGCAAGGACAGCTTAATGCAATGCTCACAATCAGCTCCCTCGAGAACTGACTGGGCATGCTCCACTCCCAAACAAAACACACAAAGCAGATGTGTGTCCCCACCCGTGATGTAACGAGGGCAGGGAACAACACAACGCCTGAATTCTTGTTTATTCGCCATAATATATATATATTGTGCTTGAACTGTGACAGACAACAGTAAATAGACAAGGACAGATATACAGAGAGCGCTTGCTGAAGGCACAGAAGCTAACGCGATCTGTGTCAGCGGGGCTGCCTTATAGTTTCCTGGTCGATGACGTCACCCGCCTATGACGTCTCGTCTTTCCATTGGACTGATTATACACGTGCTTCACGACGCAATCACGCAAGGCGTTCCCACCGCGTCTCAAACGCAGCTCGAGTTCCCTTGAAAGGGAACCCAACACTCCTGAATGAGATCTACACAGATCTCTACATAACAGAGAGTGAAAGAGGAGAGATCAATAATGAGCATGAGGTGAGACAGATTGAGACACAATCCAGGAGAGCAGCAACAGAGGACACACCAATCAAATACAATGATATCTTTAGGCCTTTATATGGACAATACAAACCCATCAGAACTGTGCTGACAAAGGGAGTCGCTGGCATTGGGAAAACAGTCTCTGTGCAGAAGCTCATTTTGGACTGGGCTGATGGGAAAGAGAATCAGGACGTCCAGCTCATATTTCCACTTCCTTTCAGAGAGCTCAACTTGATGAAGGAAAAAACACTCAGTCTTTCAGATCTTCTTCATGTCTTTTACCCGGAAGCAAAAGAAATGGAAATATCCAGTGATGAATATAAAGTCTTGTTCATCTTTGATGGTCTGGAGGAGTGTCGTCTGTCTCTGAACTTTAAGAGTGAAGTGAAACTGTGTAATATATCTGAATCAGCCTCAGTGGACGAGCTGCTGATGAACCTCATTGAGGGGAATCTGCTTCCCTCTGCTCTCATCTGGATCACCTCCAGACCAGCAGCAGCGGATCTCGTCCCCTCTGAGTGTGTCCATCGAGTGACAGAGGTACGAGGCTTCAATGAGCCACAGAAGGAGGAATACTTCAGGAAGAGAATCAGTGATCAGAGTCTGGCCAATACAATCATCACACACCTGAAGTCCTCGAGGAGCCTCCACATCATGTGCCACATCCCAGTGTTCTGCTGGATCTCAGCCACTGTTCTAGAGAAGATGTTGAGTGAAGCAGAGAGAGGAGAGATTCCCAAGACTCTCACTCAAATGTACACACACTTCCTGATCATTCAGACCAACATCAAACATAAGAAGGACTATGAGAAGAGAGTGAAAGATGAAGACATGATTCTCAAACTGGGGAAACTGGCTTTCCAGCAGCTTGTGAAAGGCAACCTGATCTTCTATGAGGAAGACCTGAGAGAGTGTGGCATTGATGTGACAGAAGCATCAGTGTACTCAGGATTGTGCACTCAGATCTTCAGAGAGGATTTTGGCTTGTATCAGGGGAAAGTATTCTGCTTTGTTCATCTGAGCATCCAAGAACATCTGGCAGCTGTTTTTGTGCACCGCTCCTTAACAAACAACTGCATAAATATCATGAAAGACCTTTCTTGGGTGTCATTTAATCCATTGCCTGGCCTTCATCAGAGAGCTGTGGATGAGGCTTTACAGAGTAATAGAATAGAATAGAAAACCTTTATTGTCCCACAATGGGGAAATTTCGTTTGAGGAGAAAAAATACAGCATAACATGAGGAGAGGTGAGGAGAAAAAAGGCAACCCCCAGACTATGCTCCTGTAAGGAGTGCAGTTTGGGAACAGTAAAAAACACCTCAGCAACATTAGCACATAATCAGTACACAACATGAACACACAAGACCTGCAACAGGGGAGGGGAGTGGGGAATGTAGGGAACCCAGCAGTGGCAAGCAGCCATCCGGTCCTGCAGCCAATTACGGCGCTGGTCAGACCCGCCTGTCAGACTGGGGGTATAAAGCGTCGAAGGCGAGGGATGGGGTGAGGGGAGGGTGATTGCATATATGTGTATATGTAAAAGTTCGTGTATGTGTAGGCCTGGAGAGTTGCTACGCCTGACATCCTAATCTAGATGCCTCAGTCCGCAGGATGTCATAGCGATACACAGCAGTTGCCATGGAGTCAACCTTGATCAGGTCCTAGACACAGTCAACAATCAGCAGGTGTCAGTGGGAGTGGGGGAAGGAATGCAAGAGCGTCTCACAGCAGTGCTCTCTTCTGGAGGAGTTGTTGTTGCAGCAGCAGCCTCAGCCAAGGCCACTGCTGATAGAGGGGGGCCGAAAGCAGATAAGATTGGGGTTGTTTGGTCTTGGGACGAGTAGCCGCATTCCAATTTACACAGCTCCTGGTCCATTTGGGTCTCCAAAACGATCCATATGCCTTTGCAAAGCTGTAAGCTTCTCCAAGATGTTATCAATAGTTTGGTTCATAGTCACCAAAGTCACAGTCTGAGTGCTGACAGCTCTGCCCACTGCTTCAATCATCACGGGCAGCCTTGTGGGGTTTTGGACAGCTGTCACCGTCTTCTTAATTCCTCGATAAACCAGGGCAATGCCTAATCCAAACAGCAGAAAACCTGTTATCATGGTTCCGAATAGGTAGATATCTTCAATGTCCTCCACAGAAAGAGCCGCCAGACACACGACCCGCCACCTCTCCCACGCGTCCATCGTGTAGCCAGCTGCGAACGTTCCGGCAGGGCAGTCAGGTTCCCCCGAACCCAAGCTTCTCGTCGAGAAGATGGTGTCAATTGCGTTGAGAGACCAGTTGATCAAATCCATAATTTCTTAGTTTGGAGAGCAGTGCGGAGAGAGTCTCTAAAAGTACAAGACAGTAGACGAGACGAGAGCAGCAAAGCAGGGGAGATAAGGGAGAGGAGGGTAAGAAAAATGCGACCGCCTTCGTTGAGAGCCAAAGAGAGAAGAGAATGGACATCTGGACATCTGGACCTCTGGACAAGAATGGACATCTGGACCTTTTCCTGCGTTTCTTTCTGGGTCTCTCATTGGAGTCCAATCAGACTCTCTTACGAGAACTACTGACACAGACTGGAAGCTGCTCCTACAACAAAGAGGAAACAGTTCAGTACATCAAACAGAAGATCAGGGAGAATCGCTCTCCAGAGAGATCAATCAATCTGTTCCACTGTCTGAATGAATTGGGTGAGGATTCACTGATGCAGGAGATCCAAGATTATCTGAAATCTGGAGAAATAGGAGAAACCAAACTCTCCTCTTCACAGTGGTCAGCTCTGGTTTATGTGTTGCTGACATCAGAGCAGAAGATGGATGATTTTAATCTAAAACAGTTTATTGGAGCACAAAATACAGCAGATGAAGTTCTTCAGAAGCTGATGCCTGTGGTTAAAGAATCCAGATCAGTTCAGTAAGTCACACTGACAACAATCATTACACTGATAAAACATGATCCCATTTATTATTTTATCATGTGCTTTTATACCTAAGCAATACTGTAAAAGGAGAAATTATTATATATCTTATCATTTATATCAGTGTTTCCTGAACTGAGAGACTGAAGAGTGTCATTGTTCTCTACAGGTTGGGTTATTGTGGTGTTTCAGATGAAGGTTGTGCTGCTCTGGCTTCGGCTCTGAGATCAAACCCCTCACACCTGAGAGAACTGAATCTGTCATTGAATAAAGTTGGACATTATGGAGTCAAGCGGCTTTCTGATCTACTGCAGGATCCTCACTGTAAACTGGAGATAATGTGGTAAGATTGTATAAAAGTCTCAATGTTGTATGTTTTTCTCCTGTGGTGAATAATGAATGATATACAAAAATAACAAAGTTTACCATCAAGTAACTAAAAATGACGTTTAATCATCAGTAGATTCTTTCCAAAGCTTCTGAGGTAATTTTACTTTTGATAGTTTTTACAAGTCACAAATATGATTGGATGATGTGAAAAGGTAAAAACTGCTTTCATGTACAAATCTTTTGAGGAGAATGAGAAATTCATATACTGTATATCATATCATTTATATCAATGTTTCCTGAACTGAGAGACTTAAGAGTGTCATTGATCTCTACAGGTTGGGTTATTGTGGTGTTACAGATGAAGGTTGTGCTGCTCTGGCTTCAGCTCTGAGATCAAACCCCTCACACCTGAGAGAACTGGATCTGACATGGAATAAAGTAGGAGATTCTGGAGTCAAGCGGCTTTCTGATCTACTGCAGGATCCTCACTGTAAACTGGAGATACTCAAGTAAGATCTTATAAAAGTCTCAACATCGTCTGTTTTTCTCCTGTGGTGAATAATGAATGATATACAAAAATAATATATACCAAAAATGTTTAAAATCAAGTAACTGAAAAGGATGTTTAATCTTCAGTGGATTCTTTCCAAAGCTTCTGAGGTAATTTTACTTTTTATAGTTTTACAAGTCAAAAACATGATTGGATGATGTGAAGAGGTTAAAACTGCTTTCATATACAAATAGAGGATAAATTAATATATATTATATTATTTATATCAGTGTTTCCTGAACTGAGAGACTGAAGAGTGTCATTGTTCTCTACAGGTTGAGGGATTGTGGTGTTACAGATGAAGGTTGTGCTGCTCTGGCTTCAGCTCTGAGATCAAACCCCTCACACTTGAGACAACTGGATCTGACATTGAATAAAGTAGGAGATTCTGGAGTCAAGCAGCTTTCTGATCTACTGCAGGATCCTCACTGTAAACTGGAGATACTCAGGTAAGTTTGTATAAAATGTCTTGTATGGTAAATAATAATTGTCATACAAAAAAATCTGTTGTGAAATTACTAATGGGACTGTTGCTTTTATTGTCATTAGATTCTTCTAATGTGTCTGACATAATTTAACAATATTAATGATTGTATAAACATGACTGGATGATGTAAAGATGTTACAACCGTGTTCATATACAGATATGCTGATGATTTTTGAGTACTTGCATAAATATATATATATATATTTGCAATATTTATGCTATGGAAACTAATCCGCTCAAGCAGTTTGTAGAAGTGGGTCTGAACCTTAGACTGGAACTGTTAATGGTGCTGTGGATTAAGTGTCTGATAGTGAAGTTCCTGCTTATCTGAGCTGTAGATCCTGAACTGAGAGACTGAAGTGTTTTATTGTTTTCTACAGGTTGAGGGATTGTGGTGTTACAGATGAAGGTTGTGTTGCTCTGACTTCAGCTCTGAGATCAAACCCCTCACACCTGAGAGAACTGGATTTGTATGGAAATGAACTAGGAGATTCAGGAGTGAAGCTGTTCTCTGATATGAAGAAGGATTATAAACTGGAGACGCTTCTGTGAGTACACTCTAAAAAATGAAACATGGCTGTTGTTGAACCAAAGAAATGTAACTATGCTCAAATTAAATAACGTTCTTGTGTTTGTGCATTAAAACTAAAACAGTTGTGTTGACAGAATTAGAAAAGGTCATTTCTCAAATTTACACAACTCACTTAAGTTAAATTAATGAAATGCAGTTGTGTTACCGCTGCAGTACCGTACTTTGGTCAACAGGTGGAGCTATATTTGCGCATGCGCAAATATTTCAAAGAACGTTAATGCGTAGCTCATCTCTTAGCACTCGTTCTCCATTTAGTGGGAATCAAATCATGCTCAAACGGAGGCTGCAATCAACATTTTGTATTTATCTGGACCAAAAGGTGAGTTATTTTACTTCCTATCCTTTAATATTGAGGCTGTCAGTAAATTAGAATAGTCAATCGCTGTTTTTGTTGGTTTTTATTTGAAGTTGCTTTAGCACTTGTCCTCAAGTGGTGTTGTTAGCTGCTAGCGTTTTTTTAGCTCTTATTATGTGATCTTTTAAACTTGCTGAACTTTGATAATATTTGAATTCACCCATACAAAAAATGGCAAATGACCTTATTTTTTTATAAAATTGCTAGTTAAGAAGAGTTTCTCCATGTTGTGCCCCAATACAGCAGTTGTATCTAGTTTTAGTATAAATTTTAATAACTTCCTTAATGTTGAGCATTTTTATTTAATGTCAAATAATAACTCTGAAACTTTTGAAACACAGAATGCATAGGCATATGGTAATAAACACGTTTGACACTGACTCGAGTAAGATGGCATCTACTGTAGCATCTGGTAAGCTTATTAGGTCATCCAAAATAATTTTACTACAGTTTTTTTTTTTTTGTATTATTATTATTATTTGACTCACATCTTCATTTTTGTTTCCTCAGAATTTTGGAGTCCTGCATGTGACGTGCATAGATTGTGGCTCTTCTCAAACATCCAGATCTAAGCTTTTAAAACACTTCAGGTTGGTACATGGACACAGACAAAGTTTTAAAACATGGAATTCGCTGTGGTCCCACATATGCTCAATACTTATGCAGGTTATCAAGGTGCTGATGGACAGAACATTTACGCACAGGAGACATGAGATGATCGAAGATCTGCGTTTCGTCACTTAATTTAATAACAGATAGCCAGCACTCTTTAGAGGTAAGTCTTTATAATGTAATGTCATCTGTGATGAATTACTTGGATGGTTATTGTATGCAATTCCAAATTATAAATTGAAGTATTTTAGATGTAATTCAGATAAATGCTGTTAAAGAAATACTGTTAGTCTTGGTATATGATAATATTGTAAAGACTCAAATTTATCAGCAACCAACCTGATTTGTCCTTTTTGTTCATTTCTGAACCCAGCTCCTCAAAAATTTCAAAAAGACAGAAGGAACAGCGGTAAAGAAGATCATAAGCATCCTATCAGTTATGGATCTGGTATGTTCTGTTATATTCTTCATCATTTTTTATCTGACAATAATTCACTATAGATTAAAATAGTATACCCAAAGATGAACATCATTTACTCTGCTTCATGTCACCGAATCCCTTTTATTTTTCGTTTTTCTAACTAAAAAGGTAAATTATGTGGTTGTACTGCTCATTTCTGTCCATGCAATTAAAGTCAACGGTGAGTTCCTGTTCTGAAGCTTCTAAAGTCACATGCAATTGTTTGATGCTATTGAAGCTTCGGAAGAAGAATTCACCATTGACTGTCATTGTAATGACAGAAATGAGCAGGAAAAACAGGAAAAAAGACTTTGGGAGTTTGAATGACATAAATGTCAGTAAAAAAAAAAATACAGAACTTTTGGGTATCCCTTGAATTTTTGTATATAAGCTCTGGAATGTTAATATGTACATGATTAATTCTATTTTAATTTCAGAGCTTGTTCGTCTCTTTACCCTATTTCTCAGCAGCATCAGATTTGTGATTTATGCACCTACAATTGGAACAGCTCTGACATCCAAGATTATTTAATGGCTTTTCTGTAGCAAAGCCTTTGGTTTAGAACCACTTATTACTTTTATTGTACTGGTTCTCTGAATTTTGAGGCCCTCACAGATGCAGTTGCAGATAATATTTTTTTTGGCTCTTGTAGAAATAACTTTGGCATAATTTGTGTTAATTCTTCTGAACACTGCTTATTTGTCTCGTTGTTCAGAATGACACCACTGGGAAAAGGTGAATTCATCTTGAATGCACTTGCTGTTTACCTGGCCCTCTCAAACCTTGTGAAGGAGTGCATGGTAAATTATTTACATTTATAAAAAATATTGGATGTTTCTCTAAAATCAACTATCCCTTTCACCCCTGATCTGTTGTTAATTGTTACTTTATGTATTTTTTTAGGATGTTGAACATGAAGTCCTAACCTCAGTACGCAAGACCACCTTAGGAATCTATGTGGTCAAACATGAAGGAACAGAGGCTACAGATCCTTACAAATATGTTGGCATCATGATTTAAGGCATCTAAATACATGACAACCTGAACAATGTGCAGAAGTGTGTTCTTCGATGCTTGGTCTTATTTACGCCTGGAAAATAAACTCTTGAAATCTGAGGTTAGGAACATTTCTGGTCTTTCTATAATGTTGCACTGTTGACTGTTACAGTACTTTTGTTTCAATATCAACCATGTTACATTCCTTTGCATAATAGTCTTGTTTTAAACAACTGATAAATTGTTTGCTGCTTTTTTTGCAGAACACCTTTATAAGTAATGATTGATAAATCCTTTCACCTAAAGGCAATATGCTTTTTTAAAAGTGAAGTGAAGTGCTTGAAAAGTGAAGGCAGTCTTTACAGAGTAAATATTATGTACATGTTCACGTTGGAAATGTTTGTAAAAATGTAAACAAAATTGTAAAAAAAGAAAAAGTGAATGTATTCATTGAATAAACTCATAATGAAACTGGATTATTTGTGTTGGTTGAATGTAAAAATATTAATTTTAGGATAATTGAACTTAATTAACTTAATTGTTTTGGACAAAATTAAGACTGTTAACCTTATTCAACTAAACGGCATTGGATTAACCTTATGTAATTAATTTAAGTTTATTGAAATAAATAATGTTACATAAATCCAACATAACCCAGTTATGTGGGACCGGTTGACATAAAATAGTTAATTAAAGCCAACATATCATTTCTTAGAGTGTAGTGATGATTAAAACTGTTCATATTTTAATTTTAATTTAAAGTTAATTTTGTTTATTAGTTTATTTTCCTTGTGATGGTGAATTACACACTATAAACATGTTTAATAAGAGTTTGATTAATTTATTTTATAATAATTTATGGCAAAAATTAAATATCTTCAAGTTTCTTTTTATTTCAAGCAATTCAATATTTTTCTTTTATCATTGTATTTTTATCCCTAAATTATGTATTTTGAGATAATGTCAATTGCAATAGAAGGTAATGGTAAATATTTGGCACTAGTTTCTTTATCATAAATAAAACTGAGCCAATGACATAGAAAGAGAATAGTCATACAGGATTATAGAAAAAGGTCAAGGGTCATCATTCAAAATGATTTAGATGCAAAATCTAAATCTAAATGTTTAAAAACAGCTTTAATAATAATGTATCACAGTATTATATTATAATATTTCACTTAATCATCTAAGTAGTTTATTTTAGTTGTTTTAAAGTGAATAATGCAATAATGTTGCACACATTTGACTATCTTTGTTTTACTTCTAGGTTTTAGATGTTAGTCTGACCTTCTCTGGATCAGCTGATGGAGAATAAAGATCCTCTACAGACACAATCACATTCAACAGAATCAACAGACACAAACCCACAGTGATCATCACACACACATGTGTTTGTGTAACTTTACAGAATGATCCAATCCTTCATCCAAAGTCAAACAAGGAAACCTTCAACCAGATGAAACTGGATAAATATTCTGAATGTTCAGATCCAATCTGACCTCTGACCTGTAATGCCTGAATCATAATCATACACTGCACTGTTTTCTCCAGAGCAGCTGTATAGATTAAGACTATAGATATAGACTAAATTAATAACTTTTTTTACAACTGAAATGAATCAACACTGAATTTCCTTAAACTGGACTATGAGATTATTTTCTTCTAGATCTGCTGTACAGCCGAAACAAATTTTGTTGCATTTTTTTTCTGTTATCACTGTAAAGCTGCTTTGAAAACAATCTGTATTGTAAAAAGCGCTATATAAATAAAGTGACATATAGTGGCAATTGCTCTACTACAAACATCTCCATATATAATATTTATTTAATGACTTAATTTTTGAGTAATTCAGCCTTTGATTATAGTAACATTCACAAGGGAATCATCTATTGTATTTTATTTCTTTTTCATTTAGGAATGATGCATTGCCACTTTTACTTTTTTTTTTTTTACTTTTTTTTAATTACAAACGAACAAAGTTGATGAAATATACGACCTATAATGAGCATTGCTAATGCACTGTTCCTCAATTATTTTGTTATACGGTAGGGGGGCACTATTACACATCCTCTGAATAGTATTAAATCTCCTGATCATAACACAGGAGAAGAAGCTGAAACACGTGATAGAAGCATTGCTGACGCACATATAAAGTAACACGACCTTCAAACATTAAACGGCATATAAATCAAAACCTAATGCCTAATGTTACGTAATGAAATGTCGACCCAGGACAAGCTTTAGGACTGGGAAGGTTTGAGGTAGTTATGGCGAAGTGAGACTTTCTGAACCAGCGAAGCTTTCAACACAATTGTATCAGAAAAAGTTCATTTCTTTTCAAATCAGAGCTCGACGAGGACCTCTGCTGGTGAAAGCGAGGGAAAGCGCTTTCTTGCTAAATGTTTCACAACCGACCAAAGCATTAATCTTAGAAGCAAAAATTTATTAATTAATAAATGGATAGATGCATAAATAAATGAATCAATATATGAAATGCATGACAACAATCGGTTCCATTGCATATACTAGTAACTCAAAACAATAAAGAAAACATTTTGTATTGTGGATGTGGACATTTTTCCTATTTGTAAACAAATAAAACTCATAAATAGAAGTAAATAAATGCAGAAGTATACACACACAATTATCTTAAATCTGTAGCCTACTTCAGACCAACAATGTACTGTTGACCAGATGGGCAAGGCTTATGGAGACTTTGTGCTTAATGAACATTGTAATAAATGTTCTTTAGAATTACTGGTGCTTGTGGAGAGGGTAGTGCTTAAAATGTTTTGAACTGGGACCAGTGCAGTACTTTGAAACAGTGGGAGTATTGTTGTGGCCAATTCATGATCTTTGGTTCAAGTGTTCAAAATCTGGTTCAGGTCTCAGAAGAAATCTTTCAGAGTCTAAGTTTCAGGTCTCAGGAGAAATAACTTTATTGACAAACAATAAAGTGAGAAGCCGGCTGGCCATCCGGACATCTGATCTTACAATGGTCTGCACACATGTTTTATACCCTTTTTTACGTCATTCAATGTCCATTTGGGTGTCCAATTAGCATTCATACAGTTATCTTTTTCTCTTTGCTCCTCCTTATCACTTCACCACGATTAGAAACACCTGCATTAATGCCTAATTTCTATTGGTGGCCATACTGGCGCATGCGCCTTATTAGATATGATTTCATATATGGTTTTTCGGGTACTTTTCCACTCTTGTCCTTAGACACCCTTTCACCCAGTTTTTATCCTGTCCTCACACAACCTCTTTTTTCAGTTTTTGTCCTCGTAAACACTTTTGACAGGTTCAGTGTTTCCCATCATTTTATTCCCTTTGACCTGTTCTCTCTGTTTCCCATGATTTTAGGCCTCCTCTATTTTAGGCCTAGCATCCCTAATATCCATGCATTTAGATTGGACTCATGTATGAGAGATGAAATTCTCCAACACATCCCCCCTTTGGGACTAATTCAAGTCCCACCTTCAACTATTATTTTCCAGAATGTACCTTCATGAGCAAGTCACTCTTCTTTCTTCACATCTCCAATATGGTCAATATAGACCATCCATCTTTTACCAAAATACCTCATCACAAAGGTACATCCTGGAGGAAGAATGAGACCAAACATCTCCACCCCCACTTGGCTAGGGTGGAGTAAAAGATCTCATCTTCCTGTCATATCATCATTTTAAGGGATGTGTTATTAAGTTGGCTTGGGAAAGCCAACTTACTGAAATCCTATTTAAACTTATTAAGTTGGCTTGAGAAAGCCAACTTACTGAAATCCTATTTAAACTTATTATTATTCTTCTTCTTTTTCTGACCGCAAATTTTCTGACTCTAACTCCCTCTAGACCGTTCAAGCTACATACTCCAAACTCGGGTCAGACCTTCAGACTGTTCTGACTTGGTGTGCTATATCTTTTCAGACTGATTTGACTTTCAGTTTTCTTAAAAATTAACATTAAAAACCATAAAAATCCCATAGACTTACATGGCAGACCGCTCAAATTGAGCCAAGACTACGGTGGCCCATTAGTGTACAAGCCAAAAACTCAAATCTAAATTCCATGAAGCCCTAGACTCAATTAAACTACCATTCAATGGTCTATCTATCTATCTATCTATCTATCTATCTATCTATCTATCTATCTATCTATCTATCTATCTATCTATCTATCTATCTATCTATCTATCTATCTATCTATCTATCTAATCTTTCTATCTAACTTATCTTTCTATCTATCTTTCTTACTAACTTATCTATCTTTCTTTCTTACTAATCTATCTATCTTTCTAACTAACTTATCTATCTATCTATCTATCTTTCTTTCTAACTAATCTATCTTTCTTTCTAACTAACTAATCTATCTTTCTTTCTTTCTTACTAATCTATCTATCTTTTTAACTAACTTATCTATCTTTCTTTCTTACTAATCTATCTATCTTTCTGATAAGTTAGTTAGACAGATAGATTGATAAGTTAGTTAATCTATCTTTCTAACTAACTTATCTTTCTATCTATCTTTCTTTCTATCTTTCTTTCTAACTAATCTATCTTTCTTTCTTTCTTACTAATCGATCTATCTTTTTAACTAACTTATCTATCTTTCTTTCTAACTTATCTATCTATCTTTCTAACTAACTTATCTATCTTTCTTTTTAACTACTCTATCTTTCTTTCTAATTAACTTATCTATCTTTCTTTCTAACTAACTTATCTTTATTTCTTTATTTCTTACTAATCTATCTATCTTTCTAACTAACATCTATCTTTCTTTCTTTCTTTCTTCTTACTAATATATCTATCTTTCTAACTAAAAAACTAACTTATCTATCTTTCTTTCTATCTTTCTTTCTAACTAATCTATCTTTCTTTCTAACTAACTAATCTATCTTTCTTTCTTTCTTTCTTTCTTACTAATCTATCTATCTTTTTAACTAATTTATCTATCTATCTTTCTAACTAATCTATCTTTTTTATAACTAACTAATCTATCTATCTTTCTTTCTAACTAACTAATCTATCCATCTTTCTAACTAACTTATCTATCTTTCTTTTTAACTACTCTATCTTTCTTTCTAACTAACTTATCTTTATTTCTTTATTTCTTACTAATCTATCTATCTTTCTAACTAACATCTATCTTTCTTTCTCTCTTCTTACTAATGTATCTATCTTTCTAACTAAAAAACTAATCTATCTATCTTTTTAACTAATTTATCTATCTTTCTTTCTAACTAATCTATCTTTTTTATAACTAACTAATCTATCTATCTTTCTTTCTAACTAACTAATCTATCCATCTTTCTAATTTATCTATCTTTCTTTTTAACTACTCTATCTTTCTTTCTAACTAACTTATCTTTATTTCTTTATTTCTTACTAATCTATCTATCTTTCTAACTAACATCTATCTTTCTTTCTCTCTTCTTACTAATGTATATATCTTTCTAACTAAAAAACTAACTTATCTATCTTTCTTTATTACTAATCTATCTTTCTAACTAACTTATCTATCTATCTTTCTTCTTACTAATCTATCTTTCTAACTAACTTATCTATCTTTTTTTCTAACTAACTAACTTATCTATCTTTCTTTCTTTCCACCGGTATCTTTCTTTCTTTTTAACTAATCTATCTTTCTTTCTTACTAATCTATCTATCTAACTTATCTATCTATCTTTCTTTCTAACTAATATATCTAGCTTTCTAACTAAATTATATATCTTTCTTTCTAACTAACTTATCTATCTTTCTTTTTAACTAATCTATCTATCTTTCTAACTAACTTATCTATCTTTCTTTTTAACTACTCTATCTTTCTTTCTAATTAACTTATCTTTCTTTATTTCTTACTAATCTATCTATCTTTCTAACTAACATCTATCTTTCTTTCTTTCTAACTAATCCATCTTTCTTTCTTTCTTTCTAACTAACCAATCCATCTTTCTTTCTTTCTAACTAATTCATCTTTCTTTCGTTCTAACTAATCCATCTTTCTTTCTAACTAACCAATCCATCTTTCTTTCTTTCTTTCTTTCTTTCTTACTAATCTTTCTTTTTTTCTTTCTTTCTTTCTTTCTTTCTTTCTTTCTTTCTTTCTTTCTTTCTTTCTTTCTTTCTTTCTTTCTTTCTTTCTTTCTTTCTAAATAATCAATCCATCTTTCTCTCTTTCTTTCTTTCTAACTAATCTTTCTTTCTTTCTTTCTTTCTAACTAATCAATCTTTCTCTCTTTCTTTCTTTCTAACTAATCTTTCTTTCTTTCTTTCTTTCTTACTAATCAATCTTTCTTTCTTTCTTTCTTTCTTTCTTAACTAATCAATCCATATTTCTCTCTTTCTTTCTAACTAATCTTTCTTTCTTTCTTTCTTTCTTTCTTTCTAACTAATCAATATTTCTTTCTTTCTTTCTTTCTTTCTTTCTTTCTTTCTTTCTTTCTTTCTAACTAATCAATCTTTCTCTCTCTTTCTTTCTTTCTTTCTTTCTAACTAATCAATTTTTCTCTCTTTCTAACTAATCTTTCTTTCTTTCTTTCTTTCTAACTAATCAATCTTTCTTTCTTTCTTTCTTTCTTTCTTTCTTTCTAACTAATCAATCCATCTTTCTCTCTTTCTAACTAATCTTTCTTTCTTTCTTTCTAACTAATCAATATTTCTTTCTTTTTTTCTTTCTTTCTAACTAATCAATCTTTCTCTCTCTCTCTTTCTTTCTTTCTTTCTTTCTTTCTTTCTTTCTTTCTTTCTTTCTTTCTTTCTTTCTTTCTTTCTAACTAATCAATCTTTCTCTCTTTCTAACTAATCTTTCTTTCTTTCTTTCTTTCTTTCTAACTAATCAATCTTTCTTTCTTTCTTTCTTTCTAACTAATCAATCCATCTTTCTATCTTTCTTTCTAACTAATCTTTCTTTCTTTCTTTCTAACTAATCAATATTTCTTTCTTTCTTTCTTTCTTTCTTTCTTTCTTTCTTTCTTTCTAACTAATCAATCTTTCTCTCTTTCTTTATTTCTTTCTTTCTTTCTTTCTAACTAATCAATCTTTCTCTCTTTCTAACTAATCTTTCTTTCTTTCTTTCTTTCTTTCTTTCTTTCTTTCTTTCTTTCTTTCTTTCTTTCTAACTAATCAATCTTTCTTTCTTTCTTTCTTTATCTATCTATCCTCAAACATTTTCTATCTATCTATCAAACTAATCTTTCTTTTTCTTTCTAACTAATCTGTTTCTTTTTTTCTAACTATTCTTACTTTCTTACAAACTATCTATCTATCAAACTTTAACCTACTTTAAACATCAAACTACTTTAAACTTCTTCAAACTCTCTGGTCCGGCTTTCTCAAGCCAACTTAAAGTTTGTCTCAACAAACTTTTTTTTCTAGTTATTATTCTTCTTCTTTTTCTTCTTAGCCAAAATTTCTGACTCTAACTCCTCCTAGACCGTTAAAGCTACGACCACCAAACTCGGGTCAGACCTTCAGACTGTTCTGACTTGGTGTGCTATA